>NW_024342474.1:1379159-1465180 GCF_902729225.1 Pteropus medius | reverse complement strand
CGGGGTGGCGGGTGCACTGTTGGAGAGTGGGGGACCCAGTGGCGGGGTAGAAAAGAAAGGATCCAGAAACTATAGGAAAAGTGACTGAGTAAATAAAATAAGGTGTGTGTGGGAAGGGATTGGTCAGGACACCTTAGGTTCCTTGACATCCCAGCTGGCTTCCCAAGAGTTAACCCCTCCAGACCCCCGGGAACCCCCTTAGTGACGTCAAGGACCGGATCCTCGCCGTCTGGCAGGGGATGCCGGAGAGTTAATGGGGGGGTCTGGACCCCGCCCCCCTAGGAAAAACTACTCTAACTCCGGACCTTACAACTACCCCGGGAAATCGCCCCACTTTCTCCCTCTACTAGACCGTAAAGACCTATTCTATGAAGACCCCAGTTTTCCAGTCCCCTAAAACCTTTAGTTCCCAGTCTCTGTGGGATCCCCTTTCCCTAATCCCGCACCCAAAACTAGCTGCCCAGGACGGATTGTTTCGGGGTCACGGGGCCTGAAAGAGGCTTCAGAGCGGGGAGCAAGGGCAGGCAGGGTGGTCTGAGCCAAAGGAGGGGCCTCCGTCCCCAGCTTCTGTTTGAGAGGTGGCCAACGGGGATGCATAGGCCAGCGGTCCCGCCCAGTCCCAGTAGGGGTCTCACTGCCGCTGGCCCCAACTGCCCTGGTGGTCCTGAGGTCAGAGGGTCAAGACAAGGACTCTTCGGCTCCTCAGCACCCAGCCTACAGCCCTAGGGACTCAGAAGTCCAAATTCCTTGGGGAGTATTTCTAGGGCCTAAACTAGACACTTGGCCCCTTATCCCCCTTCCTTGTCTAAAATACACTCTTTTCCCCCAAAACACATGCATCAGCAAGCACATGTGTCACAAGACAGGTCAGGGGTTCAGGCCCAGCTAATCCCCCCCCAGTAGTTTTGTCACTTCATACACACCCATCCGCACCCCACCTAGGGCTCTCTCCTTAGCTGTCCCCTCCTTTCAGAAATACTGACGTCTTGCTGCCGGCGCTCAGAGACACACCTGGAGTTCCCTCTCTACCATGCAGACTTCCAGCTAGCTGTCCCTCCAGCCTCTTCATGCCAACCTCATGAAAGTGAGATGTTTCTAATGTATGGGCGAGGTGGAGACAGACAAAGAGATCCACGGTTGCCTGAAGCAGAGACACACAGACTGTCAGAAGAAAAGAGATACAGAGAAAGAGAGATACAAATGAAAAAAAATCTCCAAACTTTCTAATATCTCACCCCAGGCTCTCCTACCCCCATTTTGCTTCTGTGACCCAGTTCTCCCTCTTGGATAGGCAGAGTCCCTCACAAGCAGAGCATCCCCTCAGGCCCCCTCCCCCACCGCTCCCAGGTGGTCCCCCGCCTGCCCCCCTTCTCACCTCCGTCTGGGCGCAGGGCTCGGGATGCGCGGTCCAGGGCTGTAGTCTGGGCTGGGGGGTGTGTGGTGGGGAGGGGCGGCGGACAGGGCCACGGTAGCGCAGCCTCGGTGCCACCCCCACCCCCACCCCCCGCTAACCTGGCCCCCAGCCCTCCCGCCGGCCCAGCCCGTCGGGCCGCAAGCCGGGACCACCCGTGAGAAGCGCAAACTTTTTTTTTCTCTTCTGCAAAAACTTTTTCTCGCTCAAGCCGCTGGCGCGCCGCCTCTCTTCCCGCTCGCTCCTCACCTCCCTCCTATTTCCCTCCCTCTTGCTGTTCTGGAGGATGAAGCGGGCTGGCTGGAAGCGAGAGAGGGGGTGCCGGGCTTATTGCACCCCCAGGACCCCCAGGATCCTCCCCCTCCCTTGAGGGACCCTAGGCTGCCTAACTCCCCCCCCACCCCACCCGGGGCTGAACACGCTGTTGGTGGTGGGCAGTAAGTCCCGGCATGGATTCTTGGATGGGCTGTCCACGAAGAGGCCCTGAACCAGAGCCAGAAAAACAGATTGAGGAATACATGGGGCGGAGGAGTGGAGAAAACGTTCATCCCAGAAAGATAATGTTGGAGGTAGGGTCGTCGACTTTGGTTGGTTCTGAGCATTCCTCCACCTTGTAGTTTATCTGCCGGCCTCACCCTTCGGATGATATATGAAGGGGCTGGGACGGAGTTGGGGTTTGGTGAAAAGCAGGATTGGGTTGGGGGGTCCTGGGCGGAAGGTAAGGGGTCTACGGAACATAAAAGAGGAACAGCGGCTGAGGCTTTGGGTGCAGGGCGCGTGTTCACAAGGTTACTAAGGAACCCTGGCACGGAAACGGGGTTCCCGAGGAACCCTATTTCTCCTTCCTCTCGAAGTTCTGGAGATTGCGGCCACCTCCGCACCTCTGCGCTGCCCGCTCTCTTTCAGCTCCTCAAGGCTGTCTGCTCCCTCTGCTGGCCTTTTCGGCACATGACACTCTCTCGAAGTCCAGAGGTAGAGGAGGCTGGTCCCCGCACCAAAGCTCAGTTAGGAGCCCAGGGAGAGGGTTGTATGAGCCCAAAGAAACGGAGGGGCACACTGGCAGAGGATGCTAGTGCAGAGTGGTAGCGTCTGATAGTGGAGTGCCCTGTCGCTTTGAATTTGTGTTGCCATGGTGACCGGATGCAAGGGAAGGGGCAGCTATTTTAGTCTCTCTGACCTTTCTTTATGAGAAAGGGGAGAGAGCATGGTGGGGGAAAGAAGCCCCTTCCTTTTCTGTCACCCATCAGACAAACCTCCCACACCTTAGCTCTGCTTCCAAGAACCATCTCCTTGGACCTGGAGGGTCAGTAGGTTAACTGTTCAGTCTGGGGGTCAAGAGGAAAAGGTGAAACTAGGAAGAGGTCTGAGGCCAGACAAATATAGATAGTAGCTGGGAGGGACAGATAAGGAGCCCTATTTGAGCCTCCTCCCCCACATGACTTTGACCCAGACGCCAGTTGTACCCAGACCGTCAGGCAAGACCAATGGTCACCGGAGAAGGGATGGTACACATGCTTCTATCTTTGCAATGTGCCTGCTCTTCCAGGGAAGTTCTTTCAGAGCACACTGCTTTCCTCTCCCCACCCAGGTCTCTAGATCAGCCATTCTCAAACATTTCGGTTTCAAAACTCCTTTGTACTCTTAAAATGATTGAGCTTTTGTTTATATGGTTTATATCAATTTACTATATTAGAAACTGAAACTGAAAAGGTTTGTAACCCAAGAATACACAAATACACATCCCGTTAAAAATGGTGTCAGAAAGATGATGTAATCACATATCACGCAGCCTCTGGAAGACACCACTGTACACTTTTGAGATAATGAAAATAGAAAGGCAAATCAGACCTTAGTATTTTTATGAAAATAGTTTTGACCTTATGGATACCCCTGAAACGGTCTAGGGACCCCTCCAGGGGTCCCCTGCTCACATCCTGAATACCATTGCTCTGGACCATCATCTCAGCTCTTTATTATGACTCGTACATTGATTTTTTTCCATTTTTATTAGGAAAGTATAGACGTTTGTCTCCCCAGTGGGTCCTGCCCCCCACTAGGAAAAAACAAGAAACTTCTCAGGCTCAGTACCCCTCTCTCCTGACTCCCATTTCAGCTCTGCTAAACACTTTCCAACAGCCCCTTGCCCATCTCCCTCTTGACCCTCCCTTAAAGCACTTCAATAGTCATACTCTTGGCCAGCCTGTTTCCCCTGCCCCAAGCTTGCTGGGCCCTCAGTCTGCTTCTTCTTTCCCTCACTTGAGGACTTTCTCTTCTTGGGAGAGACTGAGTAATTTTTCTCTGCCTCCTCCTTCCCTCCCTCCCTCCCTTGCTTCTGCCATGTTCTCACAAACCTTAGAGTAGGAAATCATGCTTTCTGGCTAGATTTCTTCAGAGGACACACATTCCCCATCTCCCCACATATCAGCCAGCCTGGAATAGGCCACAGTCTGGACAAAAACGTCCCCATTTGGGTCCCATAGGGGTCAACCCAGTCATACTGCCTGGTGGCCCATGGGAGGGTATGCAGATTAAGAATCTGATGCCTCCAGCCACAGATGCTGTTTGCCTGGGAACCCCCAACTTGATCTCTTTACTCCAGAACCCAGTTCCTCTTGCTAGCTACAGCCACAGGCCTCTACCACCATATCTGGTACATCTGTCTTGACCACATTGCCATTGCGGTCCAGGTAGAGGAGAGAGAGAGGCCTTCGGGCAGTAGGGACACAGCAGGAGGTACCCAAGGGCCAAGGGTTGTTGGCCTTGAGGAGGCTGAAGACAGCAGAATGGAAGGAGGCAGCGATGCCTGGGCTGCCAGCCAGGTGTGGGGGGCATTGCCCACTGCAGTAATTCAGCTGGTAACCCTCAGGCTGCAGGATCCAGTCCTGCCATCCCAGTTCCTGGAAGTCTACATAATGGTCTCGCCTACAACATAAGGGGGTCTCAGGCTCACAGGTGAGGGTCCTCCTCTTGGTCCGGCCTGCTCCAGGCTCATTGGGCTGGATCTTAAGCTCCAGGAAGGGCCGCTGGTCTCCCACTGTGTCCAGCAGCCGCTGAGGTTGTTGGGCATTTGTGCCGTTGCTTTCTAGGCGTCTGCAGTCCAGTTGGAGTTTCAGGACATGAGACTCCTCACCCTTCAAGCCACTGGAGGGCAGAGTCAGGGCATGCCAGCCAGGGCCTGTCATCTGGTGCTCAGCCAGGAGGGTGCGGGACCCTCGACGCTTCCTCCTAGGGCTCCATCGGAAGATCCTCAAGTAAAGAGTGCCAGGAAGGGTGGGGAGCACATGCAGCCATAGGCGCGCATGGTACAGATGGTGGGATGGAAGAGTGGACAGGTGGAAGGTGAGCGTGGAGCTGCAGGTTGAAGTGGAAGAGTCTGCCAGAAAGATGGAGAAAGGACTGAGAGACTGAGCAGAGATGGAGCTCTCCTCTGAGACTTCTGCAAGCCCTGCCCACTATTCTCCCTAGCACTCACCTTTAGAAGAAAAAAGGACTGCCTTTCGTCCTCCACAGCCAGTCCCTGCCCTATCTCCTCCTCCTCCTCCCACACCCAGAGGAGGGCTGCCTTTTCTGTCAGTCTCCCTTTCTGCCACCCTTTCCCTGTTTGCTTTCTGCCTGTCTCTCCTTCACCCACCTGTGGTGGTAGCAAAGCTGATGACCTCCTCCCCTTTCGCTGGAGCCACACTTTCCTGCTGTAGTCTCCGAAGAGCTCTGGTCAGCGCTGCCTGGGATGGAGGATTAGTTATTCTGGGACGACTGGTCAGGTGCAGACCCTCCAGGATTTGCTGCTTGGCTAACTCCAGGACCAGAGCTCGTTCTGCTTGGGGTGCTAGTGTGGGGGCCCCACAGGAAGGACACAGAGACCTCACCCCCTGTGCCCACACCAGTGCCCACAGCAGCACCAACTGGAGCTGGACATCAGGGAGCCCCATGCTCTTGATAAATGGCTCCGGGTCTGGACGGGAGCCTCGCAAGGCAGTTGCTCCTTCTGTTGAGTCTGATTTCTTGAAGGCCAATGAGGGCACAGCAACAGCAGACACCAGTGCCACGCCTACCCTTAGTGAAGGGTAGAGCCACCTATCTTCTCTTGCCTGGGACTCAGGAAGTCAGAAAGTGGATGATCCGATGGGTAGCTGTGTTTAGCACAGTCTGCCAGTTTGACCCTCACAGCTCATGTCTGGTTACTGACAGGCCTCTTTAGAGCCAGCGGCCTGGGGCTCCCTCACCTCGTGGTCAGCCAGCAGACCTACCCTCTGAGCCCCAGATTGGCTAGCTGTGCTGCCCATCAAGCCCCTGCAGGGGGTGGAGGTCCCCCCCCCCACCCCCGGAGCTCGGGTTTCACCATCTGGCCCTGGTCACTGAGCTTAAGGTAGGGTATGGGGGGGGGGGCAGTGTGGACACGCATGATGCAAGAAAGGATGATTTCACATGCTCTGTCCCCAAGGTCTGGGACTCGGGGGAGGGAACTTCATATAGCAAGGTGGGGAAGGGCTATTTCTCCCCATCCCTCCAGCCTTTCTAGCCTGTCCTGCAGCCACTGCAGCAGCAGTTTCCATGAGGGTAGCTGTGAGTTTCAGTGGTTATTTCTCTGGGATCTCTGGGCAAGAAGGAGAACTCTGGTCTCTTTATTTCTAGCAATGGGGCTGGGACAGGGTTGAGAGGTTGGAAGGCGGGGGTGGGAGAAATGGAGTCCTCTTGCCCAGGCCAAGGTGGCAGTGCCACGAGACACAGAAGTCACTCCCTGACCCTGCCTGTGCTGGCCGCCCAGAGTCCAGTTGGACTGAAGCACAATGTGGAGGAGGGCAGGAGCATGGGGTTTAGCATACTACTGTGATGTCTGGGGAAACCCAGAGAGGTGGGAGTGAAGGTGATGCAATCTTACAGCAGAACAGAGTCCATCAAGGCTGGCAGAGGGCATGAGACTTGGTAGGGCTTATACACAGTTGCTGGTTCTCTTTCAGGGGACTGTGAGAGTTGCCTAAATGTGAGGCATCCTAGAAGTGGAACCAGGCCTATGTTAATGGAGATGGGAAGTGGGTGGTTTAAGGACTTTTTAGAGCAAAGCAAAGTACAGCAACCTCAGTTCCAATCCCAGCCCTCCCTACTACATTTTCTCACTGACTTTAAATGGGAAGGCCAAGGCCCCTCCACCTTGAACTCATGAGGGAAGGTTTCATGCTAGCCTTTCTCCTTATGCCCCAGTTTCTCCAAGAAGCTGAGAGGATGTGAGTCTGATTTGGAAATGTTCCCCCACTTCATTTTATTCATCTCCCCACTATTTAGTCCGTGGGGACTGTCAAGAGAGACTATTAGATCTGGCATCAGAGAGAGAGGTCGTGCTTTGGGAGCTGGGCCTCAGTACCACCAGTGTCCACCATGTGGCAGTGCTGCGCTACTGGACAGCAGCTGCCTTAGAGCTGACCAGTTTCTCAGGGAAGGGGCTACTCTGCAGAGTGGAGAGATGGAGCACTTCCCAACCTCTCACTCTGGGGACCCTGCCTCTCCAACAGGAGACAGATAAGCTGATCACTCTACTCTCTCACCTTGCCACTGCTAGAGAGCAGAGGTAGTCGTCCGGACCCACATCACTGCTAACTTTGGTTTGGGACCTCATCACACTAACAGGTGGCAATGGAGCTTGGTGATGGGTGTGAGGCTCTTCCTAGAAATTCAGGGCACCTTGTGGTGGGGAGCAGGGAGAAGGGCCAATAGGACTTTTAGAACTTCCTGTCCACCCTGCATTTCTCCCTAGGTCCTGAAACATATCCAAGCCCCTCTGCCCAGTGCCCTCCCCAGCTCCTAGCTATCTCTCAGTTTGTCTAGCTGGTGAATGAAAGCCCTCTAGCCCCTAGGGTCTGGACCACAGAAATGCAAAACACAGGTCATGGTGGTGTTTCAGAGGGCTTACCTGTTGGTGCCAGGAGACAGAGTCAAGGTAAGCAGCAAGAAGTGGCTGTAGGAGTCCCTGACCCCACCCCTCCCTCACCCTCTCTGTCATGTGCCCCCAATTTCCAGCTCTTCCTACCCTCTTGCTGCTGTGCCTGGCCCGGCCCTACCTCCCCACTGACACTTACGTCAGAACCCAGCTATAAATATGCTCTTAGCATCTTAGTCACTTTTCCCAAGAAGTGCTCCCAGGTTATAAATACCACAGCCATCTGCCTCACAGGCCCGCCCTACCACCAACCTGGTTGGGGGCTGGGGGTTAGTGACAGGTTTGGGGGCGGGTAAGGAAGTAGAAGAAGCCTGAATGATTATCTTACCCAAATAAGAAAAGCCTGACAGAGTTTAGAGTTATGGACCAGGGAGTTCTCTGGAAGAAAAGGTTTGGAAAAAGATAGACCCACTCTTACCCCTTGTTACGAAAGGTGGAGCCAAACAAGACAGGGAATAATACTAATCCTGTGTTTATTTTAAAGTTTGCCAATTAGTTCATCATATATTTTTTGCGCTAATTTCAATGTTTTAAAAATACTGAATTAAAATATTATTTATCATTATTGATGAATTTTCTGATATCTCCTTAAAATTTTTGCCCCTAGGGTGAGTGCTTCACTTCACTTCACCTTAGTCTTGACCCTGGGGACTAAAGCTGTAATGGGAGGAAGGGAGTTAGGTCTGGGAGCAGGGTGGAGTGGAGGGAGAGGCACTAGAAGACTTCCTTAAATTCTCCCCTTAGATGAAGATCTCCTCAAGCCAAAGGTGGGATAACTTCCATAAGTTTGCTCAAGAAGCCCAGCAGCAGCTCAGATTTGTAATCCTCCAGGAGGTCCCTTTCAGACTTTCTCCTCTAGGGTTCCTATTCCAGAGCCCTCAGACCCTGGTAGGAAGGGGTTATAAGATGAGCAAACACAGACATCACGTAACCCAAAGGACACATGGGTTTTGCGAAAACTCGGCCTTGGGCTGCAGACAATATCGACCCATGGTTCAGGGCTGTTCAACCAAAGAGTGGAGATGGTGGAGGTAGAGGGCAAAGGTCTAGAGAGGACCCAGTCTCAGAGCAAATGCCTCCCTCTTCTCACTCCAGGACTTCCTTTTCTTTTCCCTGTCTCACTCAAGTGGCCCTTGGCCAGTTTCAGCTTCCAGGCAGGACTCCTAGATGGAGACCTGGAGATCAGTGAAAGGAAGCCAGACAGCTCTCCATTCCTTTGCTTCTCGCCAGTGTTTCCCCACAGGTTGTCAGCCTACTCGCTCATTGAGCACTGATCTGTCTTATCTCTTCGAGTGAGCGCAGAGGGAGGAGAGGAGTCTTATCTCTTGGAGTGAGTGCAGGGGGAGGAGAGGAACAGGTAAAACCCTGGTGTTACTGGCCTTGAGACCAGCAGAGATGGTTCTGGGAGCGTGGAGGGGACCTAACAAAGAAGAGGAAGCAGCCTGGGGAGGAAGAGGCATGAAGTGTGGGATGGGTGGGATAGACACAATAACTCAGCCCCAAGGAGTCTGTGTGAGGAGAGAGCTGAAGCGGTCAGAGCAGGAAGGCTGTGTGTCATCTGGGGTGTCAGTTGGGGTCCTGGCAGGAGACAAAAGACCCACTCAGCTGTCTGTGTTTGCGTTGCTCAGAAGACTTAATAAAGAACTTCTTTGCAGAGGTATGGGCAGGGTTAAAGGAACCAACGAGAGATGTTGAAGCACCCAGAGAATAGCAAGAGTGGAGAGCCATTACAAGCTGCTATCTCGGAAGCAGTGATATCAGAAGCTAGGCAGAGCTGGAGCCATGGAAGGGGGTAGCCAGACAGGAACTGTAGGGACATGGCCATGGCACCTAGGTGGAGAGAACAGGAGTAATACCAGGACTTCTTGCCTGTGTCTCCCCTTAGTCAAACTCAGAGGAAAAAGGGGCCAAAGAAACTCAAGTGAGTCAGCCCTTGAGGGCATAGAACAGGACAGAAAGACAAAAAATGGACGTGGGTGTGCCAAGAGAGCCTCAGAAGCCCACCTGGTCAAATAAGAAAGAAAGAGGCTCAACACACAGAGATGAATAAGCCTCATTTTGAAGAGTAGTGATCTAATTTTTGGTGAAACCAAGGAGGGGGCTCTTTGGAAATCCAGAAAATCAAAAGAAGGGTCTATGTCAACTTAAACAGGGAGGGGGCCATTGAGTGGAAAGGGCTGGGAGGCATAGCGGATTAAGGGTGGACACCGCCTGGAAACCAGATGGCACTGCTCATGGTTGGAGGTAGATCAGAGTCTCTGGGAGGGCAGTTGAGCATGTGGGGCTTACTGGATGCACTATGCTCTAAGAAAGAGGCTGGTGGTTTTGAAGATGGTACAGTGAATCTCCTTAGATGAGGATCTCCTCAAGTCAAAGTTGGGATAATTTCCATAGGTTGCTAAGAAGAGGGAGCCCACCTTTTGGATAGAGGCAGTTATGGGGTCAGTCCCTCCTCTTAAGGATGGGCACCTCTGTGGGAGCATGTTTGCCTACTCTACCTTGGGCTGCCCATACTAACTGCACCCACAGGCTTCTACCACCATGTCAGGTATGTCAGTCTTGACAATGTTGCTGTCCCTGTCATAGTAGAGCAGAGACAGGGGGTGCCGGGCTGTGGGCACACAGCATGAGCCACCTTCAGTGGTGCCCATAGCTGTGTTGGCCTTGAGAAGATTGAACACTGAAGTGTGAAAGGAGGCAGCAATGCCAGGCATGCCTGCCACATGCAGTGGGCACTGCCCTGTGCAGAAGTTCATTGCATAGCCCTCAGGCTGGATGATCCAGTCGTCCCAGCCAATCTCACGGAAGTCCACAAAAAACTCTTGTCGACAGCACATCCTGGACTCACCCTGGCAGTCAATGCCATGCCGGCGGACCCGTTGCTTGCCCCCAACTCTCACTCGGGCTGCCACGAAAGGCCTATGAGCAGCCCCACCCAGGATGTCTGAGCTCTGGGCTATCTGACTTTCAGATACCAGCTCCAGGATCAGGTGTCCCTGGCTGCAGGCAGCCTGAGCTTCAGGCCCCAGGAAGAGTTGGTGCCAGCCGCTAGCATCCACCTCCAGCAGGTGCTGAGTGGCCAAGGTGAGGTTGGCATCATGTGGGCCTAGCACTAAGACCCTCACCTTCAAAGTCCAGATGGTATTGGGAGGGAGTTGCACAAAGAACATGAGTCTGGCTTGCTGGACTTCCATGCCACCAACAGTTCTATCAGAGAAGTGGAAATTAAGACGAGTCTGGTTGATGTTGGAGAGGCCTGTGGACAGAAGAAGCCCCAGTCATCGTGGCCTCCTGAGTGTCAATTCTATCAGCCATCTCTCTATTCTGAGCATGTTGGAATACTCTTTGTTCATTTTTGACCAAATTGTTAGTATTGTTGACTACCCTTTCCTTCAGGAAAATCTTTTCTCCCTTGGCTTCCATTATACAACTCTCTTATGACTCTTCCTTGATTTTCTTTGCTATCTTTTCTTTATCTGACCATCACTTGAATGTGAGAGTTCTCCAAGGCTTGTCTTTGACCCTCATTCCCTTTTACATTCATGGTCAGCCAATATAATTTTTATGCTGGTGATTCTCAAATTCGAATGTCCAGTCCACACTACTTTGTACCTCTGTATTGGACATATAGATTTGGGAATCATCGAATGCTTTAGGCCACATGAATGTCCTGCCAGCACATTCAAATCTATATGTCCCAAGCAGAAATCATTCTTTTTTTCTCCCATATACCTCTCTTTCCGTTCTTAGAATTGGTGGCACGACTGCCCTTCTTATCATCTGTAGAAACCATATGTTCCCCTCCCTTACTCTCCACATCCAATTCCTCACCACAATGGTTCTAAGGTCTATGCATTTCTTCCTATCGCTATTATTATTGCCCAATTTTGCCTTTTTATCCCTCACTTGTCCTATTGAAACACTTTAATTGTTTTTCTATTCCCTTCATTCCACTGAAATTACTCTTGTCAGGATTATCAGTACCTTCCACATTGCCAAGTCCAATGGTTTTATCTCTTTATATTCATCTTACTTGACCTTAAAACAGTGTTTGACAAACTTAACCACATTTTTCTTGAAATTATTTTCTTCTCCTGGCTTTCATGACTCTGGCCACTCCATCTTGGTCTTTTTTTTTTGCTGACAGCTCCCCTTCCTCCTCCTGACATCTAATCGTTGGAGGTTCTGAGCTCCCTTCTCCTTTCTCTTCTCTACCTATACTCTCTCTCAGATCGATCCCATCAATTCTATCTATATGCTGATGACTCCAAAATATATATCCCTCTGACATTTCTCTGAGCCTCAGGCTTGTATATCCAGCTACTGAACTGATATTCCACTTGGACATCCAATGATATATCGAACTTTTCATGTTCAAAGAAGAGCTCTAGATTTATCCCCCAACCCAAACCTATTCCCTCCCAATCTTCCCCTTCCCTATAAATGCATTGGTTAAGCCAAAACCTTGATCTCCTATTTTGAAATTATCTTCAAGATCTGTCAATTCTACTTCCAATTTGGAATATAACTTCACTTATCCCACCTCCTCTACTCTACATTAGTTCAACCCACAATCTTTTTCTTGAACTATGGCAATAGGTTCCCAGATAGTTCACTGTTGCCCTCCAACCCATTCTCCACACATCATCTAGAATGGTCTTTTTATTACATAAACCTGATCAGCTTAACCACATCAGCTTTAAATTCTTTAGTCTTCCCATTGTTATTTGAATAAAATCTAAACCCCTTAACATAAAAAAAAAAAAACTTATATGATTAGGTATTGTGCTATTTAGTGACTTCACCCTATACTTCTTTAGTACATTCAACCTATACTTGAACTCACCAAACATAGATCTACCTCATGGTCTTCGCACCTGTTGTTTCCCCTGCCTGGAATATCTTTCCAAGATCTTTAAATGAGTGGCTCTTTTTTGGCATTCACCTCAAATGTCTCCTCCTCAGAGAAGCTTCCCTGACCAACCTAAGCAGACTTCAACTCTACCCCCATCTCTCTGATACATCATCCAGCGTAACTGTATTTACAGCCACTCTCACTCTCTGTAATCATCTTAGTTTTTTCATTCATTTGTTTACTATGTGCCTCTCTTTCACTCCTCTGCTCCCTGCCCACCCCCCGCCCTAGCTAGAATGTAAACTCCATGAAGATAGAGATTGTGCCTGTATGGTTCATCATTGTACCCCTAGTACTTAGTACATAGTAGACACTCAATAAACATTTGTTGAATGGATGGTTTTTCATTTCTTTAATTCTTATATTACACTGACACCAGAGTTATTTCCCAAAACTTGGCTAGATCATAAAATTCATCATCTCAAAAAACTTATTGGTGAATAAAGTTCAACCTCCTTTAGGAAATAGTTGAATGCCTATTATAATTTGACCTTAGCTATTCTTCTTCTTCTTCTTCTTCTTCTTCTTCTTCTTTTGTCCCCTCTCCAGGGAATGCTATTTATTGAGTAAATGCTGCTTTATTTATTTATTTATTTATTTATTTATTTATTTATTTATTTNTGTGGTAGACTATTACATTGTTGGCCCCCAATGAACAACAGCTCCCAATATTCATGGCTTTGTGCAGTTTCTTCCCATATTAAGTCTGGGTTCGGCCATGTGACTTGATCTGGCCAATGAGACATAGGCAAGCATAGTGCAAGCAGAAGCTCAATTAAGTACTTACACACTAAGGCTTCATCCTCTTGAAAGCCAACTACCATGCTTCAAAGAAACTTGGGCTAGACTACCAAATGATGAGAAGCCATGTGGAGAGAGATTTTGGAGGATCGAAGACCATCTTAGATGTTCTAGTCCCATTTGAGCTCCTGGTTTAATGCAGTTACATTAGTGACCTCAGCTAGACCACATGAAACGGAACTGTCCAGATAAGCCCAATCAAATTACAGAATCATGAGAAATATTGAATTTTTCACTTTAAGCCTCTATATTTGGGCTGATTTGTTATATTAACAGTTAATTGAAACAGAAACTAGTATCAGAAGTAGGTTGCTCTGTAACAAAGATCTAAAATGTAGCATTGTTTTTGGGACTGGGTGGTGAGCAGAGGTTGGAAAGATGGCAAGGAGATGGTTAGTGAAGGTAGGAAGAGCAGTGAAGAAATTGCTATTGGAAGTTGGAGAAAGGGGAACCGGTGTTATGTATTGGCTATCAGCTGCGATAACTTGAAAGCTAGAAATGATATCTAACAAAGTTGTGAATTTAGCTAAAGATATTTCCAGGCAGAATACTGAAAGTGTCAATTGGCTTATTTTAGCTGCCTATGATAAGGCATTTCAGGAGTGAGATGAATTCAAAAAGGAACTGTTCAATTTTGAAACAGAATTTAGATTAAATATTTCCAACAGGACTTGTTAGATTGAACAATAAAATATTTTTTAATTCCTTGCCTCTCTGTATGGCAAAAGGTTCTCCGAGTAAGAAATGGTCTCAGGGCAAAGATCAAATCCAGAATACTGCCAGTAAAATAAAGCCTCAGTGTGAATATCAAAACAAATAAAGGATCAGCCATAAGACCATTTGCTAAGATCTAACATCTTTGTTAAGATCTAAAATTTAAGATGTTCTTTCTATAGATCCTCTCAACTAGACAAAAGGGAATCTAAGAATCTTAAGAGTCGTGTCCCACAACACTCAAACTTGTAACCTAAAGAGGGGTCTGTCTTGAAAGAGTGGAGTGCCTTTTGTCTGTGAACTACAATTTATTATTTAGAAGGGAAGTTTAAAGAGAATTTTAATAGCAAAAGCAATACTAGTTTGGACTAAATGGAACAGAGACAATTCAAAATGAATTGGGCCCCCAACTTCTTTGGGCAGGAAGAAGGCTGAGAAAACCACTCAGCCACAACGTAGGTTATTTCCTATGTTTCCTAAAAGGAAAGACATCTCAGAAGATAGAGCCGAGGGCTGAGAGAGTGGTTCTAGAAGCCCAGGAGTGCAGTGGTGGGCTCTTCTTGAGAGAGAAAAATCCTACCAGGGAGTATAACCAGGCCCTAACCAAAGAGATTCTGGATTTGGGGTAAACAGGAGTGTCTATCACAATTATCCCATCTATGTCTGAGTATTGTACATTAGGTAAGCGGAAGGCAGATAACTTGTATTTTTAGGTCACAGGCAGTGGTGTGTTGGTAAATGTTTAACAACTGGATTCCAGAGGAAAATAAAAAACCTTGATTTGTAGTGTTTGCCAATTTCTGTAGTATAAATCCTCCCACCATGGCCTATTTAAAACTATCAATGTGATATCACTGGATGCAGAGTTGGGAAATGTTCACAATCAACACTCATGAGCCAGTATGAGCCACTTCCAGGAACCGCTGAAGGCCGTTCTCCTAGTTTCCCCAGAGTGCCAAGCTCTCCCTCTTCAAACCACCAGCAAGAACAATTTTCAGATCTTTCTTTCATACTATGCAATAAATGACAACATAAATTGGAATGAAACATCAAGCTAATATATTTAAATGTAAAAAATGGAATCCAGGTATCAGTCATTCTCACCTCCAAACTTCATAACAGATCAGGCCCCTCTGGCCTGAATGCTGTATTCATTCATTGATTAGCAGATATGTGGAAAGTATACAGACTTTGAAGTCAGAGAGAACTGTGTTTGAATTCTGCCCTTTGCAAGCCGTATGAATTTGGCCACATAAGTTTTCATTTAGTCTCAGTTTCTGCATTCATAAGATGAGACTACTAAAGTCTACTTTATAGAGTGGTTTGAGGATTAAATGAGATAAGGCAGGTACACCAAATACTTGGCAACCATCATTATTGTCACATGTGCCAGAAACTGGGTTAAGTGTCAGGGATACAAAGGTAAAAAAAAAAAAAAGAAGCAGGATTTCGATATTCAAGTGACTCATGGTTCATGGCCATCTGTCCACCTTAAGCTCATTGACTCCAAACTACTTTTCAATCCCAAATGCGGTCTACTCCTTCAGACTTTTTCCTATGTTTCCCCCCTCTATTTTAGGATGTTATTTACCATTCTCTACCCAACGAAGTCAAACTTACTCAAAATGCCAGCCCATTTGTAATCTTTTTCTGAAAGACTTCTCTGTCTCATCAGGTCTCAATGAGTTACTCCTGGCGCAGCAAGCTCTTGTGCCCTCACCTAGCATTTATTTCATTATGCCTTATATTCTAATTAATTTCTTTCCAACAGCAGCAACTAAACCCCTCATGGGCAGTAGCTGAATCTTCCATTTCCTGTTCCCTCCTACCTTTGCTTTCTAAGTATATTACCTGTATTAGCTTATTTAATTATCTCACCTATCCTCTTATATGCCCATTTTACACATGAGAAAACTATTAACAACCCAATGCACACAGTAATAAATGTCTGAGCAAGGATTTGAGCCCAGGCTAGCTCGCTCCAGAGTTTGTGTACTTAATCATGAGCAGAAACCTTTTGAACTAGGATAGGGTCTCATTCATCACTGGGGACTCTAGACTGTGGTCAAACTGACTTACAGTGTGATTTGGTTGTTTAATGCGACCAATGTCCACTGGACATCTACCATGTTTATGAAGCAGAGTGGTGTAGTGGCCAAAGCCATGGATTCTAGAGCTAGGCTGTCTGGCTCCATCATTTACCGGTCATGTGACCTTTAGCAAGTTACTAAACCTCTTTGTCCCTCAGTTTCATTACCTCTGAAATGGGAATAAATGACAGTTCCTGACCTCGAGGAGTTGATATCCTATAGGAAGTCAGGCTTCACAGAAAACCTAGAAACAGGCAATTCCACATAGAGAGTTCAGGTTCAAGGTGAGGGTGTAGGGGCCATCAAGGAGGGAGCACCTCACCCTCAGGTCAGCGCAGGTTTTCAAGGATGAGAGTGCTGGGTCTTGAAGGGAGAGGGGAGTAGGTGCTGACCAGAGGAAGGAGGCCAGGAATAGGAAGGGTCTTCCAGACCTATGAAAGAGCTTGCAGGAAGCTCAGAGACCAGATAGATCATTTTCTGTTCTGTTTCTAGAGTCCTTTCTCCGAATTCTTGATCTTTCTCTCCAGATGCCCAATAAATTCTTCAACTCCTCTCCCTTCTGTAGAAATAATTATTCTCTTCTGCCCTCTATCTATCTTTCTGTGTCCCATTTTAAACCTGTTCTGATGTGGGCGCCCAAAGTATCAAGGCAAGAGAGCAGGGATAGGGTGGAGAGGTATTATAGCCCTGGTGTTTTTCCTTTTCCTTTTTTACCCAGATGAGGCATCTGGGGGAGGGAGTGATGAAGAGGCTGGATCTTGGGCCAGAGAAAAGACAGATTCCGCAGCTTCCAGCCCCTGTGTCCAAGTCCAGGAAGTGGATAAGCTCACACTACGGCCTGGGGAGGTTTGTGGGGTGTGCAGGGGGATGAGCTAAAAGAGATGGGGGCAGTCAGTCTCAAAAGAAGTGAAATTTATCCACTTCCCAGTTGCCCATTGATCAAGTCTAGACTGTAAGAGAGAGCCTGGGATGTGGGAGCCCTGGACTAGGAGACTGCAGGCTGTGAGAGGCAAAAATTTGGATGATTTAGGGGAGAAAGGCAGAGGTCAGGTTGGGAGGAGGACGCTTTTCATTTCCTTGAGAGGTCAGGTTTTGGGGAAGATCTACAGACCAGGAACTCACCTGTCTCAGCAAAGCTGATGATCTCATATTCCTGGCCTCTGTCAGCTTCCGGAAGCGCCCCCTGTGGGGGCCCACGGAGGTGCTGCAGTGCTGTCCTCAGAGCAGCTCTGGACACGGGCTGACTCAGTGTTGGGCGCTGGCTGAGGTGCAGCTTGTCCAAGATGCTTCTCTTGGCCAGGTTGAGAAGTAGCTTCCGTTGGCTCTCCAGGTCCAAGGTGGGCTCCCCACATACCAGACACTGATTGTCTGCTCTAGGAGTGACCACTGTGGCCAGAGACAGGAATAGAAAGGCCTGAAGCAATGAGGAGATCATTGCTGGGGGAGGCCCTCCTTGAGCGACACAAACCGAGACAGAGCCACAAATTGGGGGCTCAGGGTCTCAAAAGCTGTGGTCTCGGCTTCCTCCTGGCTACCAGGGGCCCAGGAAGGAGAGTGTGTTCAGCTGGCATGACTCCTTGTTGCAAGGGACAGAGCAGCCAAACATCTGATTTGAGAGACGAAGCCAGTTACAGGTAGAACTTGGCAGAAGTCACCAATGCATAGTCAGTGAGAGTGCAGAGTGGGGGATGTAAGGGGAGATTGATTTGTTTGGGGAAAGAATTGTCCCTGGGCCAATGTTGAGAGACAGTGGGTTACCCATGTGAGCTGCCAGGCCTGGGACAAAGGTTAGAGATGAAATTCCTCTTCAGATCAGCAGACTTGCTGAGAAGCCTGGTGGGGAAAGGGAGAGATCAGAGGTTTGAAGATAGAATGTTAAAGGGTGACACTCAAACAAGAGGGGGTCATTGGCAGGCATTTTAGGTCACTGTCATGCAGGTAACTGAGAATTGCATTTTCCTTTGCCTAGTACTTCTCAAAGCCCGCCCCACCGCCTCCTTCCTTCAGGCTCATAATGCAGATTCTTTTGTTAGCCCTTGTTGGCTCAGAAACATCCAGTCTGAAAGGTTTAGGGAGAAGAGGGGAAGTGTTCTAGCCAGGTCTTTTGTGTCCTCAGAGGGAAGTCTGAAGGTGGGGAAGGGACTTGAGAGCTAGATTTACTCTGGAGTTTCTTCTGTTTAGGAAAAGAAATTTTGAGATTTCTCAGAATTTCTGGCTCTCTTCCCAAAAGGTCCTGAGTAGTAGCTCTCCAGGGAAAGGCTTTTGTTTCCACAAGGCAGATTTACCTGGCAGATGTGGCAGGTAGAGTTAGGAGCATAGGTTCTCAAACCAGATGACCTTGGTTAAAATTCTTTCTTTAATTAGTTATGTGACTCTTGACCTCTCTTGCTTTAATTTCTTCATCGGAGAAGTGGGAAAAATTGTTATCCACAATTTCAAAATCCCCCAAGTAATCCATATATATATATTTTGGTAACTCATATGGTGGCTTAACCTGACTTGAACAGAGTTAGGTTATTCACAGTCTTTTAAAAAATCATATGGAGACTATTTATACATTTTTTATTCCATTTTTTTATTCCAGAAATATTGTTTGATTATGTGATGCTACCTCTGGGGATGTTATATAATATAAACTGTCTATACCATTTTACCTCTCTGAAACATGTGTGGCCCTATAGATTTTGAATATGGGATTATAGATCTATAATGATTATCTCAAAGTGTTGAGATTTAAATAATTGTGCAGAGTACTTACAGTGGCTGGCACATAGTAAGTGCATAATAAAAGTTTATTATTCCTGATACATAGGTTTATTTGTGGGCCAGAGTCCCCTCACATCTAGATGTGCTGAAGAAATTCTGCCAATATCTGCCTTCCTGGACTTTCCTTTCCTAGACCTGTGCCCCTAATCACCATCTGTAGTGTAGTCACTTAGCAAGTCATCTCTGCTGCTTACCATTATATTCCTAGCATAGCACACAGTGCCTGATCTATAATATAGGTGCTTAAAATATATTTATTGAATGAATAAATGTAACAATCCAGGCTGCTTCTCGGAAGTTACATTCAAGTTACCTTGATTGGATTATTGTGTGTCACAGTTTTTTAGCTTTCTTCTACCGGGGTTGATCCTTTTTTCTTTTTTTCTTTCCTTTTTTTTTAAGGGCTGTGATAGAGGTAGATTTTATTTTTAGTCTCTAGTATAAACTTGTTTATTTTAAAATAAGTTTTGTTGAGATATAATTTGTATAACATAAAATTCACCACTTAGTGTATACAATTCAGTGTTTTTTGGCATTCAGAGCTGTGCAACTATCACCACTACCTAATTTAAGAACATTTTCATTACCCCCCTCAAAGAAATCCTGTACCCATTAACATTAATTACCCTTCTCACCCCAGCCTACAGGGACTGATCTTATCTCTAGCATTTTAATGTTCCTAATTACATTCTTGGATGATAAACTGATCTTGAGTTTGGGGGGGTAGTTCTATTGCTATTTGTTCCATGTTTCAATTCAGTATGTAGTTCCCAGATCCCCTCAAATCCGGAGATGACATCGGCTGTTCTCTCTGGTAAATAGTTGGGTAATGAGAGGTGAGCAAAAGGGGGAGAAGCAGAGGAGGGCTTCTTTTAGGGGTAGATGTTTCATGTTTCTGCCTTAGCTGTTCTTCAGTTACTGCATTTGTCTCAGAAAGACTCAACTGTTTCACTCTGTACCATGACCACAGGTCTTTTGTAACCTGCCCTTTCTAGTTATATTTCTAATAATGTAGTGATTAAGAGCAGGCTCTGAAGATAAACTGTCCCAGTTCAAAATCTGGGACTTTAGTGCTTCAGGTTTCCTTATCTACAAACTGAGTATACCAATAGTACCTATTGTTTTGAGGATTGAATTGAAATAATAGATGTGGATTACTACATATCTCACTTTACACATACATACATAATACAAATATTGGCTATTATTTCCTTCTAGTCATTACTGCCCCTGTCTCTAAATTGAAAATCTGGAATTTGCTAATCCTTGAAGGAAAGAATAATTTTATACTTCTACAACTTTGCGGTTATCTCCATTCTTACCTCTTTGATGAACTCCTACTTATATTCTTCAAGGTTAGCTGAAATGTCATCTGTAGCTTCTCTGTAACTTATTCAATCTCTCTTACTTCTAAGAACTAATTGCTTCTTCTTGTGTTTCCATAGCACATTGAATACTTATTATAGCACTTACATTGCACTATATTTTTTTGCCTACTGCAGTTCTTGTCACATAGTAAATATCTAATGAATTCTGTTAATGTAAGACTACAATGCTTGAGGGAATTGGTCAGTAAATCATCCAAATATATGTAACCAGTGACTAAACTGATTCTTCCAGGAATGGACAGAATGAGGGAGGTTGTAAATTTAAGATGGCTCTTAAGAAAAAGAACTATATCTTAGAGGGGTAGTGGTGGCAATAAGTGATTTTAAGACAATGGACTTAAACCTGCTTTATTTAAATTTTTACACCTAGAAAAAATGGACCTTTACGTACCCCATGATCTTTATCCACTTATACTACAAATATTTGTCGCAAAAATGCTCTTTTGGGCACAGAAGTTAACGTCCTAAGTGAAAGACTGTTTTGAAAGTGCTCTGTAAATTTAAATTACTTTAATTAGTTTTATGTTTAAATCTAGGGTGACTCTGACAGGCTTGATGGGTTTAAGGTTGACTGAGGATCACACTAGATGTGGATTGGTGGCAGAGACAGGTAACGCCAAGGGAGCGACTGGGCAAGTGTGCTCCCGTGGGAGTGTGAGTGGGCGTGTGCGTTGGGAAAAGAGGGCGAGTGCGAACTGGGTGAGAAAGCAGGTAGGGGGAGTCTGCAGGCGTGGAAAGATGCGCAGGAAGCAGGGACGAGCGGGGCGCAGGACGCGGTGACGAATACACCGGACGTGGTGACGTAGCGCGCAGGCCGCAGCGGGGGGCGGACTCTCGGCCTTTCTTCCCCTTCTGATTTTCCCCCTCCCCCTTTTCTCCCTTTCCGGGTTTGGTTCCCCTTTTTCCCCTCCCCCCCTCCCTTCCCAGTTCTTCCCTCCCCCGCCCTGAACTCCCCTGCTTGCCTGGAGCTCTGGGGAAACCCCCGCCGAGAAGAGCCCGCCCCCAGAAGCGCGCCGCCGCGGGCCGTCGGGGCCGAGCCGCAGCCGAGCGGCGGTGGGCCCGGGAGGCGGGCGGAGACGCGGGCGCCCTCCCCGCTACGGCCCGCGTGAGGTGAGGCCACCTCCTGGCCGAGGGGGCAGGCGGTGCGGGCGGCCCGTGGGGAGGGGGCGTGGCGGCAGCGCGGACGGGCGGGCGGTGGCCCCCGGCCTGGGTTCCCTGCGTTGGAGCTTCCCGGGCCGGGGGCAGTGGGTCAGGGCCGGAGTCTCCGGTGAAGGACGGCCCCAAGGCCAGAGACGCCCCAAGTGTGCGCGGGGGACGCGGGGTGGAGGGCGGGGGGCTGGCGCCACCTGTGGCCTGTGCGGGGGGGGCGGCGGGTGGACCTAAAAACTTGAGCCCTTGTAGTGCTTGGGGGCGTCTGGCCCCGTGTGTTTCTTGGGGCTCGGTTTTCTTTCGAGGATTGGAAAAACTGGGAGGGGAAAGTGTTGGAGTGTTTCAAATTATGCGGGTGTCCGAATTTATTAGGGGACAGGGATTTGAGTTGGAACATACAGAGACATGTTTCTGGAGCTTAGAAGTTGGGCCTACACTAAGCTCATAACTCACTTGAGCCTCTGAAAACTACTCGATTTCGATTTATTGTAGAGCCCCAAATTTTTAACATATATGACTGTTAGCTTAGTAATACCACAGAATATTTACTCAAAGTGAGTTGTATAATAATAAGTGACAGAATAACAGCCCCAGAGATTCATTAAACCAAAAAAAGGTGTGGGAAAATTTAAATTAGATCGCAGTTGGATGAATGTTCTTGTATGTGTATTTTTCAAATAAGCAAAATTGAGAAACCTGCGTCCTGGCTTCTCCTGTTGGTAGGTAACATGGAGACTGGGGAGTAGGGAGGTGACAGATTCCACTTCAGGAATGTCGCAGATTTCTAGCATCTTGTATTTTTGGATAGTCATATTGAATTAGTTTTGTGGCTCTTCTTTATTACTAATGCTTTTTTTGTTTGTTTTCTTCCTCCCATATTTCCTTTATTTTCCCTTTTGGAGCCTGGGGGATCAAAACTAAAACGGTTTAGTGGTGGTAAGTGGTAGGTTAGGGTAATTGAGTTCACTTTTTGTATTCTTCTGTTGCTATTCTCTACAGGATTGAGAGAACTGAGAACCTTTCTTGAAGGTCTGATGAACAGGCAGGAAAAGTTAAATTTCAGAGTTGCAGTTCCATCTGTTTTTGTGTCCAATATACGATACTGTAAATCTCCACAATTCAAAACAAAAATTTAAAACATTATGTATGTAAAAATAGGGTGCCTGATATTTTAGTGGAAAAAGAGTCAAGAGGAGATGGCTTCTTTTCTCAGAATAAAAATCATAGACTTTGCAATTGCTTTTAAAGCCTTAGATCTGTAGCACTCTTTTGCCCTCAATATAAGCACTTGTCTCCTGGCTATTCCTTGAGCACACCAGGCACACTTCTGTTTCAGGGCCTATGCACTTGTTCCCTGGATCACCTTTTTCTTATAAAGCTGCACAGCCTTATCCCCTCACCTCCTTAGGTGTTTAGTCAAATTTCACTCTAACAGTGAAATTTCCTTGGCTATATAAATTGCAAAACCCCTCCCCCATGTACATTTACTTAACTAACTGTAACACTTCTCTGCTTTTTCTCTTTACCCCTTATCAACCTATAACGTACTATATATTTTGTCTCCCCCATTAAGAAAGCTTCATGAGGGCTAATGGCTCTACCCTCAGCACTGAGCATAGTACTTGATATGCAGTTGGCACTCGAGAAATAATTGAATAGGTGAGGAGTTTTCTTTTTAAACTCTTTCATTGTCATGAATTTCTGGTCATGATTAGTTGTTCTTGGAGGTTATGAAATAGATTTTCACTAGGTTTTGTAAGGTACTCATTGTAAGAAATTGAGATGTTTTTTCTGTCAGTTCTTGCCATATATGTCTTTTGACAGAGAGTCTTGGGCTTTCAGGTTATTGAATGAAAGCACTTCAAAGACAGAAGATGGGGAATCTTTGGCATTGGTGGTCTTAGAGGAAGATTATCTCAGATCCTAGATTTTTACCTAATGTTACAGGCTCTTCCCTTAGTTTTATCCACATCCCCAATTAGATATCACCATCCTTACCTCTTTGATCCCAAAGAGCTGAGCAGGCTAGTTCCATGTTGAATTTTTCAGTAGACTGAAGATGTTAGTATTTATAGTCCAGGCTGTGTGGGTTATGTTTTTTCTCCCATTTATGTGGAGACGTTGAGCTCAAAAACTATAAGAATAGCTTTCTCTAACGTAGAGTTTGGTTCTGGGGAACATCTGATCCTTTTTTTTTTTTTTTAAAAAATTTAACAAATCTGTTTTGGGGGGGCATTTTTAGGAACTAAGTTCTATATTAAGTCTGAGAATAGAAGGAGCAGGCTCTCTGAGTTCTGTGGATTATTCCTCATTTATTTTTTTTCCTTGTTTCTTGATTGGTGCATTTTTCACCTTCCTTGACCTTCTGGCTAGAATGGTCTGGATGAGATTTCTCTTTCAGTTTGGGGCAGTCCTAGCAACTGTTCTCCAGTTTGGGAAGGCAAAGGGTTGAAGTAATGCTTTAAACACTTTGTGGGAATGCTGGTGACACAGCCTAAGAATTTCGATTAAACCTTTGCCAGAACATTGAGAGCTGCCAGGCCAATGAGAGAACAGTTTGGGGGTGTTGGGGAGAATTGGGGATCTTGTATCTGGTGGACTGGATCTGGTTTGGATATTAGTATAAAGAAATAATAGCATCATAAGTGTATTAATAGTTCTCATTTTGTGAATAATTTCTTAAATGATTTAGGCAGATTGAGAAAAGCCTTCTACCAAACTTCTGTTGTCCCCTTTTAAATCCTTTCACATAGTTTCTAGGAAGTATTTTTCAAGCCCCAGAGATAAACATCTATATGCCTTGTTATCACCTCTTACAGATAGATTAATATTGAGTACTGATAATGGTTTAAGTGTAGCTAATGGTTTCTGAATGATGCAGTGCTTATTCCTGTGCCAGATTTCTTCATGAACTCAAGGGAAGCTTTCAGGAAAAAGCATATTTGGGGGAAGGAATAAAAAGTGTTGCATTTTGGTTACATGGTCCCAGGAAGTGCAGAGGAGAGACTTTGTGAAACTGTGTTTAAGGTTTTTCTGTGCCTCCTTATAAGATTGGATTAGAGGCTCTGTCCCTCTGTGGAATGTGCTCCCAGTTACAAGTAAGACAAATAACAACTCATGGCTTGAATATGCGTGCATGAATACAGTTGGTGGGTCTAATTTTAGAGACCTTCTTTATGCACATTGGCCTCAGTGTTTTCCTCCAGCTGTATCCTTCTCACCCTGTGTAGAAAATATTCCACCTGATGGTCTTTTAGTGGTTAACTTTTGTTCTTACCATGGTTGCCAGTTTAGCAGTGTAGCACCTGTTCCATCTTGCCAATGAAGTTACTGTGTCCATTCTTTCTTAAGTTTGAGTTTATTTCTGAAAACAGATATAGATAGGAAAGATTTCATAACTTTAATCTGTTTTGACTCCTCTTTGAGTTCCCTTAGATTTCCTTAGCATATATGTTTTCTCCAACACTTTTAAAAAATCGATGTCAAAAGCCTTTAATTATAATAATCTGCAAAGATTTCATTATTTTTACTTGGGATGTATGAAAGGAAAGATTCTGGAATGCTTCTTAAATCCAGGTGTTCTTTTTGCTTTTCTGCATGATCTCTTGTAAGTTGTTCAGTCTAGGTGTTTGAGCCCATGCAGGGAAAGCTGTTCCAGCTTTCTGATTTTGACAGTAAGTTTCCCAGAGCGCTTTCCTGTACTTTTAAAAAAAGAACTGATCAGAGTGGGAACCCCCCAGCCTAAAATTGAGAGAGGATAAGGAGAAAAGGTGCAAAAGCTTCAAGCAATCATGTTTTCTAGTAGTCAAAACATTTTGTATTTTTAAAGGATTCATTTTATTGAATCCTTCCTCTTTATTTTGTTAACTACATTTATTCCTCTTTAGTTTGTTAACTACAAAAGCATCAAAAATCTTTTCATTTCCTTTAATCGCTTGCTTACTTGTCACACTGTGACTTTTCTAAATTGTCAAGTCTTCAATTTTTCAGTCTTTCTGGGTATTTTCTTGGGAGAATTTTTTTTTTTTTTTTCATTGAAGACCTCAATCTTTTGCAAGCAAGTAAAAATTATAGTTTGGTCTGAGGTCCCAAAAGATCTCAGCTTAAGTCCTTATCCTATAGAGCTAGAAGTATAAAGATAAGTGAGGTATTCGGCAGGGTTTAAGAGAACTCTGTTTCTAGTTGCTTTTTGTTGATTATGAGTCTGTCGTGGGAAAAGAAAGAGAAAATTGGTTTGCAAGCTAATCAGGTTCTATCTTGATCTTTTCAAGGTATTTTTGCTCCTACTGTTAGTCTTCTATACACTTTTTGTCTAATCTACAGAATATAGACAGATCGTTTTAACTTTATTAACTAGTTTCCTTTGCTGCTTGGTCCATTATCTTCTTGTGTGGATGCTTTTGGTATATTTCATGGTGATAGTGTTTGTGCTGCAGTGTTTATTTTTAATAAAACCATATTTCATATTTCAAAGCACTTTTCTCTTTTCTAAAAGCTTATTGGACCTTAAAGTGGCATCAGTGTTTATATTAAAAGACTAGATTTTCCAAGTATGCATTTCTTGTTTTTGTGTGGAAGCACTGTTTCTGTTGTATATGTCAGTTGTAAGAATTTATGTATGGTTTTGGTATGCAGGCAGCATTATGAGCTTCATCCCTTGGAGAAGGGTGGTTCAAACTTGTGAAAGCTTCTGTAAGCTTCTTAACAGAATCAGGAGTAATCAAGGCAGTGACAATCTAAACTTAATAATGGATACATTTGAAGTACATTTTCTCCCCGTACACATAAATTGTTCCTTCTCCTTGCCCTTGCTATATGATTCTATGGGAAAAGGGAAGAAGAAAACCTAGGATAGTAACCAGCTGATAACTTCTAGGAAACAGTGTGCTATATATGGGTAGCAGGTGAGTGTATACCTAAGTGACTAAGTGGTTGCTTAATGTTTCTAATGCTATTGGTGGAGGCAGCTCCCAGCAGCCATCAAAATCAGTTGTTAGGTCTAATGGACCCCTTTTCATCCTTATTCAGTTTTTTCTTTCCTGAAATGTTTCAGCGACATGACTTTCTTTTCTACTTGCATTCCTTTTTCCTTTCATCCCCTTAAATGTGTATTTTTCCTCAAGATTTCTGTTGTATTCTCCCTTTCTGCCTCTGATTCTTAAACCTTAACAGTGTAAGCATCCCTTGGAGAATTTGTTAAGAATGTGGCATTAATATGATGGCTAGGTGGAGGGCCAGGGGAGGGAGGGAGCAATTGGAGGGATCATTTAATGACCTATATAGATGTCTAACCAATGTACTGTATACTTGAAACTAATTTAAATAAATTAAAAAGAAAAAAAAAAGAATGTGGCTTACAAAAGCCTTTGTGATCTGGTCCCTTCCAGACTCTCTTATGTATCTTATACCACACTTTCCTATTCTTACTATGTTCTAGCCCAGGGGTCCCTAACCCCCAGGCCATGGACGGGTACCTGTCTGGTACAGGTCTGTGGCCTGTTAGGAACCAAGCTGCATAGCAGGAGGTGAGCGGCAGGCAAGTGAGCGAACCTTTATCCGTTTTCGCTGCAGCTCCCCAGCACTAGCATCACTGCCTCAACTCCACCTCAGATCATCAGGCATTAGATTCTCACAGAAGCACCAGTCTCTGGTGCCAAAAAGGTTGGGGACTGTTGCTCTAGCCATAATGGCTTTTTTCTGCCCCAGGCCTTTGTGCTTATAGTTCCTTCTGCCTGAAATGCTATTCTCCCAGATCTTAACCTGACTTACCTCTTCTCATATTCAAGTCACAGCTCAAATGATTCCTCCATAGACTTCCCCTGATCGCTTTATCCAAAATAGTTAACCTCCCCTCTGTGCTTCATCACATTCCTCTGTTCCATTATCTCTATAGCATTTACCACTCTTAAATTGTCTTGTTTGTTTTATTGTCTGTAGTCTGGGTCACACCTAGAACTTAAACCCTATGAGAATAGGGATCTTATTTATTTTATAACTGCTGTATTCCTAATGCCTAGAATAGTTACTGAGCACACATTTATTGAATAAATGAATGAAATGTTGAATCCTGGGTCTTGTTCCCAGAAATTTTGATTTAGTAGGCTTGGGGTAGAACCCAGGAATTTTTATTTTAACAAACATTCCAGGTGTTTTTGATATCTCTGGTGAGTTGTCTTGGATGGCTTGAAAAACATTTATCTCCACAGTCTGTACATCTCAGCCACCCTGATGTCTTCACTTAGCATCTGTTGTTATGAGCTAATAATATGTGAGTCTCCGTCTCCACTTCTGATCTCTTGCCTGAGCTCTAGGCTTGTTTGTTTCGTGATCTGTTAAACATCTCTGTATGACTGTCATACAGAACCTCAAGTTCAACATGACCAAAGCAATAATAATTTTTCCATAGAAATGTGTTCTTTCTCAGTTCTTTTTCTGTTAATGATGCCACCTAGTTGTATAAGCCAGAAACCTGGATCCATACTTGAGTTCTTCTTACTCTGTAAAGTATATAATCATAAAGTTATATAGACTTTCATCTGTTAAGTCTTTCTGGAATCTTTCCATTTTTCTCCATTAGCATTGCCACTTTTTTAGTTCTGTAGACCATCATCTCTCATCTGGATAACTGATAGCTTTTAACTGGCCTTCCTGCCCTAGTCTTGCTTCCAGTCTTTTGTTTAGTTCTGTACCGTTTAGCCAAAGAAAACTAAATCTGTTATTTTCTCCTGTGAAAACCTTTTACTGTCTTCTTGCTCCTGGTATAAAGGCTAAACTTTTTTTTTTTTTAATGCCTGGGCGCTTTACATCACCTGCCTTACATTTTGCTGTTTTTCCTTTGCTTTCAGAGTTAGGCTTCAGCTACAGATTACTTGTTCTTTCACTCTCCCTCTTCTCTCACCTTGCCTTCAGGATACACCATTGTTTCTCCTGAATGCCACTCCACCCCAAAACAACAAAAACAAAAACCCTCACTGGTTTGAACATCATGTTCTGGATCCTTTCAGGGCATCTCCCAACCTCTCATTTTGTCTGCCTCTTTTGAACCTGTTTCCATAAAAGCTGAGTTTCTTTTTGTCTTTACCTTACATATCTCTCTCTGCACATTTCATTCTGAGTTTCAGCTCATACTAAAGTTAAATTTGCTAGGATCATGATCTCTTCCTATGCCAAAAGAGCTCTATAGAGCATGTGATTTTCATTTTATTCCTCTACTAGCTGTAAGGAAAAGAGTAGAAAGACAGGCATATATTCTAGAGGTGTATGTTCTAGATTGTGATTTTGCCACTTGTTTTGTCCCTCCTAACTAACACCATACCCAAGAGAGAATATTATTCAAGTCTTGATTTGGGCCAGAGCAATACTAAGGCCAACAATTGAATTGCTGAACTAAATTTTTGCCCTTGCTGCCCGTACCATCAAAATTGTACTTTTCTCATTATCAGGGTATCTTCAGCCTTATTATATCAGTTATCCCCCTTTCAAATTCTCCTTATTTTCCCTTCAGAGTTATTGGTTCTAAAATTTATTCTTTGTGTTTTACTCTCCATCCTATATTTTTGACTGGAGAAATGAGAAGACCAAGACAGTTTGCAATTGGAGTAGTTTCACTATATGATAGTGTAGGAATATTCTTTCTTTTTAACCAAATGACTATAATGGCTGAAAAATTAAGTTATTTAACTAGTAAAATAGGAGGACTTTTGAAAGAATTCAAACTTGTTTGGTAAGGGAGTAAAATCAGAGCCAGTGCTTAAAACTTTGAATTTTTAACCCTGTTTGAAGTTCTCTGAGCCTTTTCTGAGTTAACCCTCATTAAATCTGCTGAATAGGTGTCTTTATATGTAAAATGGAGTTGGTGGTCTGTTTCCTTTTAGGGTAGAGGAAAACAGGCTTCGGGAGGTATCTCTTAAGATTAAATACAGTAGTAATTCTTGATATATCTATTGATTTAAAAAGTAAAGACTTGAGATTGAAGCTGCACTTAATGGATTCTTGGGCTAGCTTCAATATTTTATCCTACCTATAATTAGTAGATAATACAGAAGAGGAACAAAGAAGTATCTGCAGATATTAAAGGAGCATGCTTTCCATGTAGCTGGAAAGAATTTGCAACTGTTTGGTGGCCACAGTCAGCAAGCATAGCCTATTTCACAGAAGATAGTCTGTGTTAAACATCAAATTATAAGTCTCTAAATAATGTTCTCCAGTGCTCTTAAATAACAGAACAGCATCGAAGTTAGTATTAGCAGAAAGTGGTGCTTAATTTCTGTGTGCTGTATTTCTCTCTTTTCTTTTTTCTTGTTGCAATTAACCTTGCTTTCCTAACTGTTTTTATGTCTCTTGGTTTCTCATAGGTTGGAAAATGGCAATTGTCTTTTCAGTTTAGTGGACTGGCTGGATTCAGCCATAGAATCTATTTAGATCTGAAATGTTTTCTAAGCCATGAGAATCTTTTCTGTGTTCTCTATTCTATGCTTTCATTTATTGTTGACTTGTGTTTTGCTCAATGCCCTCAGTAAAGGACACAAATTTAACTTTACCTATGTATACAGACTATCTATCACATGAGGCTCCCTGACAAGATTACAGATTTTCAATTAAGAATTACGGGCATTCATTGCCACTATGTAATTTTTACCAACCCAGCTTTTTTCATTAACACAGATGCAATTTATCTAACTTCTTTGGTGCATTATGAGCCTTTCTTATAGTATTAGCTTAGAAATCAGAGAAACTGTCAGTTTAGTTTTAGTCTGTGTTAGAAAAAACATTGCCTATTTGTTTTCTTCCCAAGACAGTTCTCTGTTAGAAGGTATCTCAGTTTCTGGTCCTTCTGTTTTTTTTGTTTTTGTTTTTGTTTTTTGTTTTTTGGGGTTTTTTTTTTGAGATCTTCAAGTCAGACTTGTAGAACTGCTTCCAGAGTAATACCTAACATCAAGAAATTTATGGAAAGAACAATGAAATGTTTAATAGATGTCCATTATTTGTTAGATATTGTGTTATATGCTAAAGATACCAAGATAAATTTAACATTGTCCATATCTTCAAGGAGTTTGTGTCTTATTACAAAAGACTAAATAACTTACAAAGTCATAAGTGTTACAAGGTGGTGATAAAATTTAATAAGAGAGCAAGGAGGAGGGATGGTTAACTCTAAATGACAGAATCAGATTCCTCCTTTTTCAGAGGAGGTAAAGTTTGAATTGAGTCTCAATGGACTAATTAATTCAACCAGCATATGAATAGCTACAGTATTAAGTGCTGGGAGTATAAAAGAATAAGACATAATTCTTACCTTCAAAGAGCTTAGATAAATCAGCGATACTTCAGCCTGATGAATACTGAGCTAGAGGAATGCACAAAGTGCTTTAGAAGCACAGTGAGGATCTGGAAAGACTCTCTCAGTGGGTGATAATCCACCTGAATTTTGATAGGCTGACAGGATTTAGCCAGGTGAAGTATGGGGAAGAGAGTTCTAGGGAGGGGTTGCATATATAAAAGGTGAAGGTTGTAGAGCAGAGCAGCATGATACCTTTGACAAGGAGCAGGATGTGCCTACACATGGGGTACTTTATGGGGTTAGAGAAAAGGCTAGAGAGGTAGGTAGGGGCCTGATCTTGAAGGCCTTATTTGATAGGCTAAAAAGTTTAAATTTTGTCGTAAACTATGAAAACTATTGAAGAATTTATTTATTTATTTTTTTAAGATCACTTTTTAGCAATTTGAGATCTAGATTGGGAAATAGACTGGAATCAAGCAGTCCAGTTTAAGAGCCGTCAAAATAATCCAGATAAGAAATAGTTAGGGTCTAAAGTGGTCCTGCAATTGTACAGAGATGAACAGATTCAAGAGATATTTAGTAGGTAGAATCTTTTAGACTTGGAGAAGGTGTGTGTGTGTGTGTGTGTGTGTGTGTGTATTGGTGAGAGGGATGAACTCTTGGTTGACTCCTAGTTTTCTGTATTTCATCTCAGTGTGGATGGTAAGCTTGGGAATATAGGAAGTTGCTTGTTTGGGAATAAATGTGAGGTGTTTGGTTTTGGATTGGTTGAATTTGAGGTACTTGTTGAGTCATGTGGAAATGCCTAATAGGAAGTTAGATGTACTCGTGTGGAATTGGAGAGAAAAATTGGGGCTAGAGAGTCATTTGGGAGCCAAAGTATATAAAGTTGTAGTGGAAGTGATGGATTTGGGTCATCTAAGGATCATATCAAGACTGAAGAGCTGAAGGCCGAGGAGCTTGGAGTACACTGACAGTTAAAGGTGTGACTGGTGGCAGTGGAACCCTGGAAGAAAATTGTAGAGGCCAAGAAGGCAGTTGGAAAACCAATAAAGTGTGTGTGATAGGATCTTAGAAGAGAGAGTTTCAAGAAGGGGGCAGGCAGTCATGTTAGTTGTTGTATAAAGTTCAAGTATGATAAGGACAGAAAAGAACTTACCGTGTTTAGCACTCTAGTCATTGGTGACGTTGGTGAGAGCATGGTCACTGGAGTGATGAAAGAGGCTAAATTGCATTTGGTTGAGGAATAAATAGGAGCGGGAAAGAAAAGGCAAATAAGCCCTATTTTTCAAGATTACAAAGAGATGGAGAGGACAGTAGTAAGGGAATGTGGAGTTCAAGGAAGAGCTTTTTAAGATGAGAGACTCAGGCATATTTATATGTTTGAGTAAGAGCAAGACAGTAGAAAGCGGTGATAATGGAGTGAAGTCCTTGAGCATGTAGAGAAGATGAAACCCAGAACAGAGATAGAATTATTGTTATCTCTTTAATTAAGATAGAAGGAAGGGTAAAGGAAGGGGTGGGGACAAATGTTTGGTGTTTGGACAAAGATATTTAAGGGAGTTCTTGCTTTGGGGCTTAATAGTCCTTGTAATATAGGAGATTTCTCCTTTTGATTTAGGGGGCTGGTGTTAAGAGTAAAGAGTATAGGTAAAATAGGGGCCTTGAGAAGGGAGCCAAATTTGAATAGCCGTTGAGAGAATAGGAGGGTATGTATGTATGGCTAGACAGGCAAATGTAGGATAGGGTGGTGAAAAGTGGAAAGGCTTTTCAAGCAGATAGAATAGCCTTGCCAAAGACTTAGGAATACTAAAGAATGTGATATGTGTGGAGAAGTAGCAGTATTTTGAATGGCTGGAAAGATATATGTAGAGCCTGATTTTATGGTAGGCTTTAAGAGCTTTATTAAAGAATATGGACTATTTTGAGGCAAAGAGGAACTTATAAAGATTTTAATCAGAAAAATGAAATGATTGTTTTACAGAGGTAACTGGTAGCAATTTGGAGAAATACTTACAGAGTATTTAGAGTAGAAGGAGAGACACTGGGTATGAGGCTATTGTATTAATTCGTGCATAAGATGTTGAAATCAAGATAGACCATAGTATGCTGGGTAAGAAACAAACCCCAAATCTCAGTAGCTTGAAACAAGTTTTATTTCTCACCCCCACACTACACATCCATCAAGGCTGGGTTAGAGACTTTTAGTTGTTCAGGGATAGAGGCCAACAGAGCAGCTCCATTGAGAGCATAGCCAGTTGGAGGCAAAAAAGGACGCTGGAAGTATTGCAACATTAACTAAATTGTGTGCCTAGAAGTGCTGGGAGTGAAGAAGACGGGACAGGACCTGAGAAGATCAGATGGATCCAGGAGATGGTGCCAGTTAGAGATTGGTTAAATGCAGGAGGAGAAGGAAGGAATTGGGAATAGATAACTTTCTGTCTTGGGTGGCTGGGTGGCGTTGCTGAGATAAGAAAGGGGCAGATTTTAGGAGCACCTATGTAAAGCAGCTATTAACAGACCTAAAGAAAGAAATAGATAGCAATACAATAATAGAGGGACTTCAGTACCCCACTTTCATCAATGGATATTCAGATAGAACATGAATAAGGAAACTTTGGCTTCAAGTAGCAAATTAGACTAGATGGACTTAACAGACATATACAGAACATTCCATCCAAAAGCAACAGAATACACATTCTTCTCAAGTGCATATGGAACATTCTCCAGGGTAGATAATATGTTAGCCCACAAAATAACTTGTAATAAACTTAGAAGATTAAAATCATATCAAGATTCTTTTCTGACCACGATGGTATGAAACTAGAAATCAATTACAAGAAGAAACCTGGAAACTTTACAGATGTGTAGAGATTAAATAACATACTGCTTATCAGTGGGTCAAAGAAGAAATCAAAAGAGAAAAAAAAAATCCCAGAGAAAAATGAAAATGGAAATATGCCAAACAAAATACAAAACCTGTCAGATGCAGCAAAAGCAGTTCTAAAAGGGAAGTTCATAGTGATAAAGCCTACATTAAGAAATGAGAAAGATCTCAACCTAATTTTATATGTCAAGGAACTAGAAAAAGACAAAATAAGCCCAAAGTTAGTGTAAGGGTGAAAATAACAAATATCAGAGCAGAAATAAATGAAGACTAAATGACAATTGAAAAGTACAATGAAACTAAGCTGGTTTTAAAAATAAATAAAATACTTAAACCTTTAGCTGGATTCGACAAGGAAAAAAGAGGACTCAAAATCAGAAACAAAAGAGGAGACATTACAACTGATACCACCGAAAAACAAAAGATAGTAAGCGACGGCTGTGAACGGTTATGCAGCAACAAATTGGACAACCTAGAAGAAATGGAGAAATTCCTGGAAACACAACCTACCAAGACTGAGTCATAAAGAAATAGAAAATCTGAACAGACCCATTACTAGTAAAGAGATTGAATCAGTAATCAAAAACCTCCCAATATACAAAAGTTCAGGACCTTATGGTTTCGTTGGTGAATTCTACCAAACATTTAAAGAAGAATTAATACCAATTTTTCTTAAACTCTTCCAAAATATAGAAGAGGAGAAAGTACTTCCAAACTCATTGTATGAGGCCTGCATAACCCTGATACCAAAATCAACAAGGACACTATGAGAAAATTACAGGCCAGTATCCCTGGTAAACATAGATGCAGAAATCCTTGACCAAAAAAAATAATAATAATTAGCAAACCGAATTAACACATTAAAAGGACCTACACCATAATTACTACACCAAATCCTACACCAAAGTGAGATTTATTTTGGCTGCAAGGATAGTTCAGCATTTGCAGATCAATTAATGTGATACACCATATTGACAAAATGAAGGGTAAAAGTCATGTGATCATCTCAACAGATGCAGGAAAAGTATTTGACAAAATTCGATATCTATAATAAGAACTTAAAGTGGGTATAGAGGAAATGTTTAACATAATAAAGGCCATATATTACAAGCTCACAGCTAACATTATATTCAGTGGTGAAAAGCTGAAAGCTTTTTCCCGCCGTTTTTATTCAACATATTGGAAATCCCAGCTGGAGCAATTAGGGCAAAAAAAAAAAAAAAAAATCAAATTGGAAAGGAAAAAGTAAAGCTGTGACTATTTGCAGGTGACATATAGACAAGACCCTAAACATTCTACTAAACTGTTAGAACTAATAATTCAATAAAGTTGCTGGATATAGAATCAGTACACAAAATTAGTTGTGTTTCTATATATTGATAATGAACTATCAGAAATAGAAATTAAGAAAATCATACCATTTATAATTACATCAAAATGAGTAAAATGCCTAGGAATAAAATTAACCAAGGAGGTGAATGACCTGAAAGCCATAAGATATTGATGAAAAAATTGACACAAATAAATGTAAAGATATCCCGTGCTCATGGAATGGAAGAATTAATCTTATTGAAATGTCCATAGTACCCAAAGCAATCTACAGATTCAGTACAATCCCTATCAAAATTCCAATGGCATTTTTCACAACATAGAACAGTCCTAAAATTAGTATGCAACTACAAAAGACGCTGAATAGCCAAAGCAATTTTGAGAAAGAACAACAAAACTAGAGGCATCACACTTCCTGGTTTCAAACTCTGTTACAAAGCTATAGTAATCAGAATATTATGGTGTTAGTATAAAAGCAAGACACAGATTAATGGAACAGAATAGAGAGCCCAGAAATAAACCCATGTATATATGGTGAATTAGTTGATGACAAAGGAGCTAAGAATACACAGTGGGGAAAGGATAGTCTTCAATAAATGGCCTTAGGAAAACTGGACCACTATCTTACACTATATAAAACAATATAAAACAACATAAAACTCCTTGGACAGAAGCAGTAAGCTCCTTGACATCTATTTTGATACTTTTTTTGGATTTGAGACCAAAAGCAAAGGCAACAAAAGCAAAAATAAACAAGTGGGACTATATCAGATTAAAAAGCTGCTGCACAGCAAGGGAAACAAACCATTAACAAAATGAAAAGATAACCTACTGAATAAGAGGAAATATTTACAAATATATCTGATAAGGGCTTAATATCCAAAATATATAAAGAATTCATACAACTTAATTGAAAATAATCTGGTTAAAAAATGAGCAGAGGAACTGAATAGACATTTTTCCAAAGAAGGCATACATATGGCAACAGGTGAAAAGGTTCTCAGCACCACCAGTCATCAGGGAAAGGCAAATCAAAACCACAAGATACCACCTCACACTTAGAATGGCTATCTACAAAAAGATGAGGTAAATGTTGGCGAGGATGTGGAGAAAAGGGAACCCTGGTGCACTGTTGGAGAATATAAATTGGTATAGCCACTATGGAAAACAAACATTATGGAGGTTCCTCAAGAAATTAAAAACACCTACCATATGACCCAGCAATCCCACTTCTGGATATATATCTGAAGGAAATGAAATCACTATCTGGATAAGATATCTGCTCTCCATTGCAGCATTATTCACAATAGCCGAGACAAACAACCTAAGTGTTCAGCAACAAATGAATGGATAAAGAAAATGTAGATACACATACATGCATATGCAACACAATGGAATATTATACAACCATAAAAAAGAAGGAAATCCTGTCATTTGCAACAACATGGATGGAAGATGGACCTTGAGGGCATTATGCTAAGGGAAATAAATCAGAGAAAGACAAATATTGTGTGATCTCACTTGTATAGAATCTAAAAAAAACCAAAATAAAACTGGGATACAGAGAGCAGATTGGTAGTTGCCAGAGGTGGGGGATGAGGGGTGGTGAAATGGGTGGACAAAAGGTAAAAACTTCTAGTTATTAAAAAAATAAGTCTTGGTTATGTAATATACAGCATGCTGACTATTGTTAATAATACTGTATTGTATATTTTGAAAGTTGCTAACAGTAGATCTTAAAAGTCCTCATCACTAGGAAAAAAATTTGTAAATGTGTCTGGTGATGGATGTTAACTAGACTTATTGTGATCATTTTGCAATACATATATTGAATCATGTTGTACAGCTATAACTAGTAAAATATATATCACTAAAACATAGGGACAATTTCGCGGTTAGAGGAGTGTTGGTAGAGAGTTTTCTTTTGGAAATGTGTAGCAGCTAGTTGTTTAATCTGCAGCTCTAGAGAGAGGCAGGGATATTTAGATTTTAGAGTACACTGCACACGAAGGGGGTTCAATCCATGATAGGGTAGGAGATCACCTTGGGCAAACAGAGTGATGAGAGAGTGATGAGGCCCTAGGAAATACCAGAATTTAAGAGGCACTTACAGCCTGATGGCACTGGATTTTAATATAAAGACTGACATTTTTGGGACCAAGGCAGCCTATGCCTGTTCCTGACACTTAACTCACTAGTGTTCTGAGGAAGGAGTGGATGTGAGCTTTGAGAAGCTGCTGCTTTGACCATTTGACAGATACTTCAGAGTATATTAGCTCTGTTATTTGTACTAATGGTGGATTTATTTTTATAGGTTCTTGGAATACAATTTTTTTTTCCTGGATGTCTTAAACAACAAATGTTTATTTTTCTCCCAGTTCTCGAAGTTCAAGATCAGAGTGGAGGTCCAAGATCAGTGTGCCAGCATGGTTAGGTTCTGGGGAGGACTCTCTTCTTGGCTTGCAGGTGGCTGGCTGACTTCTCGCTGTGTCCTCACAGAATGGAGAGAGTGCTCTCTGGCATTTCCTCCTCTCAGAAGGACCCATGGATTTAGGAACTCTTGACCTCATTTAACCGTAATTACTTCTGTAAAGACCCTATTTCCAAATAGTCATGTTGGCGGTTGGGCTTCAACATATGAATTTTGGGGAAGGGTGCAAACATTAAGTCTATAAACACCACCTGAATGAAGCTCCCCATGAATCTCACCATCCCTAAAAGTAGGATGACCAGATGCTATGTAACGTGAAGCTATCAGCTCTGAAGTAGTCATGTCAAAATGGCTGAACCTAAATTTAATCAAGCGTTTAGATTTAATTTCCTGATTCTAAGAAGTCAGAGGATATAGTGGGGATCCACTAAAGTGGACCAGATAGGTAAGATTTTCCACTTTGCAGGCCATATATCCTATCATAGCTACTCTAACCTCTGCCCTTGTATGGCGAAAGCAGCCATGACACTATGTAAATGAATGGGTTCCAATAATACCTTATGGATACTGACATTTGAATCACATATAATTGTCAAGGGGCACAAATTATTATTTTGATTTTTTTCTAATTATTTGAAAATGTTACAACCATTCTTAGTTTGCAGGCTGTACAAAATCGTGGTTGTAAATCATATCTGACATTTGTATCTAGAATATATAAAAAACTTAAAACTCAATGATAAAAAGACAACCCAATTCAAAAATGGACAAAGGATTGGAATAGAGATTTCTCCAAAGAAAATATACAGATAGCCAAGAAGCACAGGAAAAAAATATTCCACATTGTTAATCATTGAGAAAATGCAGTCAAAACCACAATGAGATACCAGTTCATACTGACGGTAGTAAAAAAGTCAGATCATAACAAGTGTGGAAAAACTGGAACCCTCATACGCTGAGGGTGGGAATATAAAATGGAGTAGCCAATTTGGGAAAATCTGGCAGTTCCTCAAAAGGTTAAACATAGAGTTAGCATTTGATCTAGCAACTCCACTTCCAGTGGAAATAAAAACATATCTGTACAAAAGCTTGTACACGGATCTTCATAGCAGCATTATTAACAATAGCCAAAAAGTGGAAACAATCCAGATATCTATCAGTTGATAAATGGATAAACAAAATATCTATATTGTACAAAGGGATAGTATTCAACCATGAAAAGAATGAAGTACTGATACATGCTACATGAGAGAAGCCAGACAAAAAATTATTAAAATGGAATACATTTTAATTTTTTTGCTTGAATTTGGATATGTTTGGTAATTCACAAAGTTTTAATAAAGTTATTGTAGTCTGTAAACTAGTTGGCAAGACATAGGCTAAAAATTGGTTCAGTTTCCCCATACTTACAAGAGAGTTAAGTGAACAAAGAATATATCGTGAAAGCATAATAATACATATTAGATCATTTAATCCTCAGAGTAATAATTCCCATGGAGTACTGTATTATCCCTATTTTACAGTTGAAGCTTAGGGAGTGTCTAAGTCTCTCTGGCCGCTGTAACAAAATACCACAGACTGGCTGGTTTATCAGCAGGAATTTATTTCTCACAGTTCTAGGCTGACAAGTCCAAGATCAAGGCACTGGGATGGTCACATTCTGGTAAGGGCCCTTTTCCTGGTTCATAGCCACTGTGTCTTCACATGGTATATGGGTATAGGAATTGCTCTGGATCCTTTTTTTGAAGGCACTGAATCCATTCTTGAGGACTCTGCCCTTGTGACCTAATCACTTCCCAAAGGCCCCACCTCCTAATATGGTCATCTTTAGGGGTAGGATTCAACATCTGAATTTTGGGAGGATACATTCAGACTATAGCAGGGTTACGTTCGGTTATCTGTCCATCATCATGCAGCCAGAACATAACTCAGTTTCATGCTGAACCAGCAAATGGAATTGCTTTTCAGGACACAGTAAAATTTACACTGGATAGCCAAGAGTTTGCATTAATGTTGCTTCTTGGTTTTTTTTTTACCCCAACTTTATTTCGTAGAATTTCCAACCTATGGAAAAGTTGAAAGAGTGATACAGAGAATACCAGTATGACTTTTACTTATATTTATCAAATATTTTGTCACATTTGTGCTCCCACACTTTTTCTTTACCCCTTTCCTTTCTCTACCTCTCTTCACTTCTCTCTCCCCTTCCCTCCCTACACATATTTACATTATTTTTTTAATTGCCTATTAGGAAATAATAGACATCAGGAAGCTTCACCGCAAAATTTCTTAAGCATTTATAACCTAAAAACAAGATGTTTTCCTATATTACCACAACATTATCATCAAACTCATCACATTTAAAATATCTTACAGTAACATAATATATAACTTATACTAAAATTTCCTCAGTTATCTCAACAATTGAGATACTGCTTTATAACTTTCCTTCCAATCCTGGATTTATTCAAGGATCATGCATTTAATTGGCATGTCTCTTTAGTCTTTTAATTCAGAGCATTTCTCTTCTCCTTTTCCTGTTGATATTTTTGAAGAGCCCAGGCCAATTGTGTTGAAGAATGTTTTATGATTTGGGTTTGTCATGTTTAGATTCAATGTAAACATTTTTGGCAAGAAGATATATGCTTCTCTGCACATGATGTTACTTTGTCCCATTATTGGTGTTATTAAGTTTGATCATTTACTTAATGCCAGCTACATTTCTTTTTTGTAAAGGTACCTTTTCCCTTTTGTAATTAAGAAACAATCTGTAGTATGATACCTTTATTGCATGACTTCTGTTCCCCAACATTGTACCTAGTGGTCTTAACATCCATTGCCTGAATCAGTTATATTGGTGGTTGCAAAATGTTGATTTTTTTCTTCATTTTGTCTACATTTACTAGTTGGTGGTGTTCTATGAAGAAGAGGTTGTCTTCCCCCCACCCTTTTTTGTTTTTGAAGATCACTATAGATTTGGTATTTTTTAAAAAATTAATATGTTACAATCCATTGCTGTCAATATCAAAATTACCAACAATACTCAGTATCAAATACAGCAATTGTCATAATTTGGTTAATGGGAGCCCCTTCAAACTGACTCCTGTATTATCCTTTTGATATGTCCAAATCAGGTTTTGAGCACTTCCTTACACTCTGACACAACAAGGTGTTTCAGGCTCATGTTTGTACTTTACTTACCCCAGACCTGGAGTCAATCATTTCTACAAAGAACCCTGATTCCTTTAGTGGGGATGGTTCCATTAAAAAGGAGCTGTTTCTTCTTCTTAATTAATTATCTGTCCTTTGCTATCTTCATAGGATGAATTATTTCCAGTAAAAAAAAAAGAGTGGATTCCAGACTTAAGGCCCTTCTGTGTTTTCCTAGATATACTTGATAATAAAATATCTAAATTGAGTTATTTCTCAGAATGAAGTGAGTTATAGGCAGCTATGATGACTTGCTATGGGAAATGGGTATTGAGTAGAAAATTGGTATCGTTATGATGCTTCTCCACTTATAATGGGGTTATGTCCCAATAAACCCATTGAAAGTTAAGAATGCATTTAATACATCTAACCTACTGAACAGTGTAAGTTAGCCTTCTCTACCTTGAATGTGCTCAGAACACTTAAAATAATAGACTACAGTTGGGCAAAATCATCTTGCCGCCACTGCCTACCATCACAAGAGAGTATTGCTAGACCATGAAAAGACCAAAATTCAAATTATGGTTTCTAGTGAATGCATATTAGTTTCTCATTGTGAAGTTGAAAATCGTTAAGTCAAACCTTCATAGTTTTCGGATTGTCTGTGTTGGGTTTTCCCCCTAACTCGATGACATCTGAAGGTGAAAATAAGTTTTTATATCCATTTTACTCTCATGTAATCCCAGTTTTTTCTTCCTGTGGTGTAGTCACTTAAGGGTCGTTTCCTTCTTTTCATCTTATGCTGTTTGAATTAAAATCTCCTTAGAAAGGACTTTCATACTTCATGCTTTGAACCTGAACTTGCATTCGTCTACATGTATATTTTACATATTGGTCTATAAATACAACCTGGGAAGCACATGGAATTGGAGTGTCTGTTCTGTGGAACATTTCTTTTGGAGTATAGGCTTTTGGCTATTTATGAGGTCTGATGTTTTAAAAAATCCAAAATAGAATTAGCCTTAGAATTGGAATCTGGTATGCCCAGTCACTTTTGGTCCAACAGATTGAGAATGTCCTATTCTAGGAAACTGTATGAACCAGACATGTCATTCTCTTCCACAAAAACATTTTGCACTGAAGGAGAAACCTGTTAAACCTATCTTTATGGTCCTTTGATGTGGAAACATAAATAAGCTGTAATAAAGGGATAATGTGCTTCATTGTGTTCTGTTGAAATATTTAAAATCCTGTCTGTCATCTCTGTGGAAGAAATATAGAATATATTTCTGGAGGGGGGAAATTGGTCATTTCCAGAAGTTATAGATAATATTTTACTTAACACTAGATTAACCTATCTGTTGATTATACGGCTTATATATTTATGTGGATGACTGCTCTAAGATTACTTAAGAAATTAGCTGGCCGGCAACATAAAAGTGCAGATATTAAAATGAATTGCATGCCTTCCAACTATATCTATTACTTGGGTAAATTTAGAACCCTGTAGAACTCCTGTAGAATTGAAATCGCTGGGGATTTTAATAGTCAAGACAGACAATATCCAGCTTTTTGGCATAAGGAAGAAGAAAGGTGTAGCTTCAAATTAATTTTTGCACTGTCACCCAGACTGCTTAATTAAGACACAGAGTCCCCTGAAAAGTCAGAACTGTTCTGAGAATTTTATTTCATTGTTGCTGAAAACTTGTTAAAGCCTAGGTCCTGGGTGTGAAAGAGATAAATTTTTTCCCCTCCTAGGTGAATTGCTGGAGGCTATTCACTATCTTTTCCTCAGTCTCCCCAAATTATCCTTGATAAATGGAGTTATTATACTTCACCTGAATGGATGAGGTAGTATACCTGAGCTAGAGATCAGGTGAGCATTACACTTGGGTACTTGTGAGTGAATTTTATGACACTGGAATTATTTTGCATGTGTGTGAATTCAGGCTAGTGTAGAATATTTTGAAGAGAAACTTAGTTATTCCATTTATATGTACATGGAATGTGAAAATCTTTTGATGGAGTTAGGTAGGAACTCAACATAAGAAACAGCAAATAAAAGGAATGGTTATTTTGACTGGCTAATTTTAATATAGTTAAAAAGGAGTAAGATTTTACGTAGCATGAATATGATGTGTTTACTACCTGTTTTGACAATCAAAAATGTAGGACTTTGTTGCTAGAAATTTTAAGGACACTGGAAAAAATGCTAAAAAATTACTGTAAACCAAGAAAAACCTGAAGAAAATGAAATGTTTTTTTTTTGGATCCTGAATTTATACAAATTGTGATATGTTTAAAATTGAAAAACAAAATCTACATATTACTCTCATTGAATTAAGCCCGGGTGCTTCTCCCAACCCCCTTTCCTTCCTTCTGGGGCTTCCATCCTTGGAGAAATGAGCTGCCCTCAGGGGACTTACTGTTTAGTGAGGCAAAATGTTATGAATGAGAGGTAGCAGGATGGTTTTCATTTTCTTTTTGCTTATCTTTATTTGCAAACAACATGGATTTCTCATATAATTAAAGGAAAAAAATCAGTTACTTAAAAATATTTTCTAAAAGGATAAAGGGGCTATAAATCAACTCTTAAAATTTCTAAGTACTCCAATAGACTTGTTCTGCCGTGGTCTTGATTCGGCTCTAGTTAGGAGAGTTTCCTGGGTTTTTTGGCTATTTCTTTGGATAATCTCTCTCTTTATATTGCAGCTGAAGTCTTTGTTAAATCAGTTTAATATATTTAATCAGTTACTTAGCTAACAAAATTTCTATTTAATCCTAATGATATATAATTCTGCTTCTGTGAAAGAGTATAAATATGCCCATTTGAACTTTGGGAGGAAAAGCTTGTGCTTATTATTTTCTTGCCTTAACTTACTGGAGACTTGACATTTTTACGTCACAAAAGGGATCTCTGCAAAATTTGAAGAAATAATATGTACTTTTACTAGACTAAAAACTTTATTTTAGGACAAAGTAGCCCTTGGGGTGACAGAGAAGAATTGCATTTTTTCCCCATAGTTCCCAGGATTGTTCAGAGATAGCTTGAGTGTTATATAAGGTGTTTGGGACTATTAGAAAGCTTAGCATCTTTCTAGGTCTGTGGGTTACAAATTTTTTGTGTACTAAAGGACCTTACTGGCTAGCTGTGGAGATAAACTGGAAATGTTTAATGATCAGAACAACAATAGTTATAATGGATTAGATTCTGTAATATAAACAGAATGGAATGGAATTTAGTTGAGTCTAATCGTGTATACAAACCTGAGAAAGAAGAGACGAGAGATAGAGAAAGGTAGGGAAAAGGTAGGAATTGAACTGGATTTTTATTATGGAAATTTTTGAATATTCGAAATCAGTGGGAATAGTAAAGTGAACCCACATATATAGTTATTAGTTTGTGGCTAATCTTGTTTGATCTGTACTCCTACCACCCCTGTTTTCTGATTATTTTGAAGCAAATATGTGATGTATTATTTAATCCATAAATACTTCAATATATGTCTCTAAAAATACAGACTTTTAAAAAACATAATACCATTACCATTTGCACATTTAAGATAACAATAATTCCTTAATATTAAATATCTGATATTCATATTTCCCTGATTGTATCATAATTTTTAAAACAGCCTATATGTTTAAATAGGATCCAAAAAAAGTATATACTTTTTTGTTGGTCAATGTATCTTTAAAATCTCTTAATCTAAAAGATTTCCCCTCCTTTTTTTTTTAACTTCGCAGTTTATTTGTTGAAAAAAGTGTATCTATTCAGTAGACTTCCCTACAGATGGATTTGGTGATCAGCATAGTGATGTCATCTAACATGTTTCTCTGTCCCCTGTATTTCCTTCAAACTGGCAGCTATATATAGCAACTTGATCAGATTCAGATTCACTGTTTTTGGTTAGAATACTTTATAGTGTATTTACATTAGGAAGAAGTGTGTGACTTCTGTTAGTGTCTTTTTTATGATGTCAGCAGTCATGGAGATCATTGTCTATATTCCTTCATTAAACTTCACAAGAGGTTACAAAATGGTGATTTTCAAATTCTATTTCTGAATTTATTTTAGCTAAAATACTATTATAAGGAGATACATTCTCTCATCACCTATTTGGTTACTCAGAGGTACAACTTGTATAGGAAAGGCAAGACAAACGTTTGAGTCTTTTAATTAACAGTTATCACCATTTTCAAAATAATGAGTTTGCTCACTACCAACCTGCTAAGGTGACTGATGAGTTTTATTTTAATTGTCATTGTGAACTCTCCAGTTTAAGCATGTTTATGCCAATTTCAGTTTCATCTCTATTGATGTCTCATTGATTGGCTTACCTTGGCAAAGAGTATCTTGATACTCTTTGATAGCTTCTTTGTTTTCTCACTGACATGATGTTCTGAGATCACCTGTTACTTTTCTATTTCTGGGTTTATTTCAGTCATTGCCCCTAAAACCTTGGTTTCTTTAAGGGGAAATGATGTTTAGAGACCACGGTCTGTGTGCAAGAGTACTTATTTGCTTAGTGGGTTGGTCATTGTTTCTTGCTATTCTCAGTGAACAGGGCTATGAAATAAGGTGGCTTTTTAAAAAGTATATCACAAACTCATATCAATATTCCCCATTCACAGTCAGGAGTATAGATTTTTTTAATTTAACGTCTTCAATCTTACAGAGATTTGCATTTTTCAGATTACAAAAGTAATATGTACTCATTGTAAGAAATTTAAATAAATCAAAAGAATATAAGGTAAAAGGTGAACATCCTACCCTACCCCAGAATCACTGGTTAACCATTTAACATAATTAACTCAATAGGCTTTATAGTGAGTATCTTTTTTCTTTGTCAATTATAGACACTTGGTTTAGGCAGTTAAAATTTTGGGATCTTTTTTGGGGCTAGAGAAAGTATGATGAGAAGGAACTCTTTATGTGAAATGAAGATTCTTACATATTTTATATTTACTTTTTGAGTTGGTATTACACATATAAGGTTCAAAAATTCTAAGGATAGAAGTAGAGTGAAGTTTTCTTCTTGCTCCTTTCATCTAAACCGTTCAGTTCCTCTTTCCTGAGGCAACTAATATTACCAGTTTTTGTGCATCCTATGTACTTATAAGCATAAAATATACATATGTATGTATATGTGTATATATATGCATATGAAAGTATGTATATACTTTCCCCCTTTTTACAAAAATTGTGGTTCTTGCTCTTTTAGCAATATAACTTAAAAGTACATCAATAAATTCTTTATTGTTTATATCTGCATAGTATTACAGGATATGTATGTACTGTTTATTTTATCACTGTCTTATTAAATAGCATTTTGATTTTTTCCTAGTCTTTTGCAGTTACAAATGCTGCTGGATGAATAACTGCACATATGTCATTTTGCATATTTGGAATAATAATTATTAAGATAAACTTCTAAAAGTGTATATTTTTGTAATTTTTATAGGTATTGTAAAATTGCCTTCCAAAATATATGCAGTTTACATTTCTACCAGTTATCGATTCAAGATTTGGGAAAGAAGGTTTAATTATGGTGGTTATATACAAAATAACCAATTTTTTATTCATGTATGTTTACAGTGGAACACTCAGTATTGGATTGCATTTTAGCCTTGTTCATTAAACACACCATTAATTGAGTGCCTCTGAAGGAATGTAGTCTTTGCTCTCTGTTGTAAGCAAATACAGCAGATTAACTTTACCTAAACTATCAGAGAAGGCTTTCTAGAGGAACAAAGTCTTGAAGGACAAGTGGGGCTGGGGAAATTCTAGATTAATCTTTTACCTCTTTAAAAAATTCTTACAGACCACAAAGAACTTTTATTTATGTGGGTTATATTTACCAATATTTACTGTATTAGAAATTAAAACTAAGAAAATATTTAAATATTTATTTATTAAAATAAGCTCCTTATACATTAATATAGAACACATTTTTTAATGAAAAAATAATTTTCGAAAAAAACAAGATTTAATGAGGAGGAACATTGTTTTACATTTTTGCAAATCTCTTTAATGTCTTGTGTAATAGAAGACAGCTTGGATTCTCATATCTGCATTTGCATTCAGTCTGTTGCAGTATGTCATTTTGGTTAAAGTAGGTGAAGAAAATCCAACTTCAGCGATACATAGTTGGGGAGAAGAGGAGTTTTTTAATATTTCTTCAAGTAATTATGGATATTCTTTGATACTATACCCAAACTCAACAAGTGGTAGTTTCTTAAAGGTTAGTTGCAATGTAGAATCTAAAACCATATTAATGAACTTGTGTGCTTGATTGACACTAAAATTCATTTGTCTGTCTTATACATTGAATAGATCATTTACCCAAGTATGATTTTGAAACATCATGAATCGATCAACTGGAAAATTTTGGTTCGTTGAGTTATGCAGATCTTCCAAATGTTTGCTGCAGTTCATTATACAATTTAAAGAAATTCCATTCATTAATATCACCACCATTTCATCAGTAAAGTCTTATTAAAGTACTGAGAAGTTGTCTGGCTCACAGCAGATATACATTTGCAAAATCGTGATTTTAGCTTAAAAGCTTGAATTTTATCACTGGCAGCAAATGCTCTCATTTGTTTTTGTTTTTGTTTTTGAAGTAATAGGCTCACTTTGTTCATTTTTGTGAAAAATATTCCCCAACTCTGAAAACCATAATTTTCAGTCGTATACTCAAAAAATATAGTATTCCATGAAAAAAGCAGCTAGTTCAGCTTGCAGCTCAGTTGTTTTTTTCTCAAGACATTTGTATTTTGATATACAGCCAAAGTTCTTTATATTATTTTCCATTTGGTCATTTAGAATGTTAAAAATGTACTCAAGGGTGGAAATATAAAATTATTAATTTTTACTGCTTTATCAAGGACATTCATAAATAAAATTTATCTTTTTTAAACTGCAAGTGTGGGATAGTAAAGAATATGATATTACTAGTACAGTTTGACGCCCCTGCCTCGATTTATGCTAAAGCACTAGAAGTTATACCTACATTGCTTTTGTCACCATGGTGAAAAAGACAACATCTTAATGTTATTATGAAAAATAACATTGTGGTATTATGAAAATTGTTCAACTTCTTAGCTCTCCTAAGACTACACTAGGCTTGTTGTTCTAGATAGAAGATGCATTATATATCCAGAGACACTGAGGTGAGAAGAAGCATAGCTTTCTAGGTCAACTATAAGTAATTTGTGATGGAACTCAGTGTACATGGAGAGAGAGAAAAAATGTAGTCAGAGGCCAGATCATAAAGGAATTTACCCTACTAAAGTGTACAGATTTTTATCCTGTAGATAGTGAAGAATCTTTGAAGAATTTTAAGTGTGGGAGGCATTGTACATGTATATATACATGTATGGTAGAGTTGTGGGTGGGTGATGCCATCATATGTGTATTTTTCAAAGATCACCTTTATCACAGTATGTCTTGTGATAAGGAGGCCAGTGGAAAATGATGAGGTCCTAAACTAAGGCAGTGACTTGGTCATGGAGCTACAGAGGGCCAGGCTTTACAGACCAGTGCAGAGGTTAGAGCTTGTCTTTCTTAAAACAGAACCTAAGCCTAGCAGCATCTATTGGTTGGCTGGATGGGCAGGAGCACAACCAACAGTGTCCATCATCACAGCAGTTCTAAGCTGTCCCCTTAAATACTCTTGCATAGGCAATTTTCTCTGGAAGTAAACCTAATCAAACACCAGAAATGCTGTAGAATCTCTTTTCCAAAAATGGCTTCCATAGGTAGGTAATCACTATTCTGACATATTACCATGGATTAGTTTTATCTGGTTTTGAATTTCAAATGAATAGAATCATATAGTATATACTCATTTGTGTCCTTTTTTTTACTCAACATTGTCTTTGAGATTCATGAATGTAGTTGCATATAGCAATGGTTGTTCTTTATCCTTGCTATGTAATATTCCATTGTGTGACTATACCATAAGTTTTCCATTGAGTCGTTTTCCAGCTGTTGTGAATAAATAATACTGCTATGAACATTTTTGTACATGTCTTCATAGACATAAGACACTCACTTCTGTTGGTTATATACCCAGGATGGAATTGCTAGTTCATGGGATATATGTATGTTAAAGTACTACAGTTTTCCAAAGTGGTTGTATAAATTTATTCTCTTGTCAGCAGTCTTTGACAAGATTGTGCTGTATCTTTGATTACACTTAGTACTGTTCTTTTAATTTTACCTAGTCTGTTGGGGATGTAGTAATATCTTCCTGTAGCTTTAATTTGCATTTCCCTCATGATGATTGATGTAGAATATCTTTTCATATGCATATTAACTTTTTAAGTATTCTCTTGTGAAGTGTCTGTTAAACTTTGCCCATTTAAAAAATGGGGTTGTCTTTTTTCTTATTGATTTGTAGAAATTCTTTGTATATTTTGCATATAAGTCCTTTGTGGGATATATATATTTATACTTATTTCCCACATTTACATGTGGGGTAGATGAAGGAGCAAATTAATGAATCTGTGCATTCTTCTGGAATTCTATGATAATATGTCTTATCAATTGAGGGTGATCCTGTATAGTGTTTAATTTTAGAGATTCCAGTTTGCTTACATGATGGGAATACACATGCTGGTTTTGAGTGACCCATTAATGTTTTGAAGTAGCCTTAGCTGATTGTAGGTGTTCTGTTGTTTAATGAAGTAAACTACCCCAAATCTTAGTGACTTAAAACAGCTATTTCAGTAGTTTGCTCTAATCCACAGGGGATATATTCCAAGACCCCTAGCGGATGCCTGCCACCACAGATTATACAGAACCCTATATATACTATGTTTTTTCCTATACATACATACCTAGGATAAAGTTTAATTTATAAATTAGGCACAGTAAGAGATTAACACAATAACTAATAATAAAGTAGAATAGTTTTAACAATATACTATAATGAAAGTTATATGAATGTGTTTTTTGTCTCTCAAAATATTCTTGTACTGTAGTCACCTTTTTACTTAAAAGAAGCACTTTACAACTTCTCTTTGGCATATCTGAATTGCCAGCATCATAGCTTTCGTGCTTTCTGGCCATTACTTGAACACAAGCACTTTGATGCCATGGCAGTCAACTTGATAACTGATGGCTACTAAGTGATGGTAGCATATACAGCATGGATACACTGGACAGCCGGATGACTCATGTTGAGAGATGGAGCAGGATTTCATCATGATTTCATCATGCCACTCAGAATGACATGCAATTTAAAAACTTATAAATTGTTTATTTCTGGAATTTTCCATTTAATATTTTCAGACCGTAGTTGACTGTGGGTCACTGAAACTGTGGATAAGGATGTGGTGGGGTCTGCTATATTTGCTTATGATTAACTGGACTGGTAGTTTCTGGCATGGCATGCCTCTATTCCACATGGTATCTGCTAGGTTCACGCATGTGTTTGTGGTTAGTTGGCACATTGGCTAGGGTGTAGTTGTACCTGAATAGCCTTATTCTAGCATTGATCTGGAGCTGTCATCCATGGTGCTATGGCCTCTCCTGCTGGCTGTCTTGGCTTCCTTGCAATGGTGGCCAGGTTCCAAGAGTGTGAGAGTGGAAGTTCTATTAAGGCCTGGGTTCAGAAATTTCACAGTGTCACTCATGCTGTGTCCTATTGGACAAAGCAAAACAAATCACAAGTTCAGCTCAGATTTAAGGGACAGGGAAATGAATTCTACTTCTTGATGGGAATTGCTGCAAATTTGTGGCCATATTTAATCTGCAACAGTGGGCATTGTTATTCCTTGTCCTACCCCGACCTTTCTTTCTCCCTCTTCCTTTCCCTACCTTCTTCCCTCCCTTTCTTCCTTTTTAAAAAATGAATTGGCTAGATTGTGGGTGTTTTTTGTTTGTTTGTTTGTTTGTTTGTTTTTACCATGACTTGTTTTTCTTCTTGATGTTCATTTTAGAACAAACCTTTCCTGTTGAAAGAATGTCTTCTGTGATTACTTGGTATGGCCAAGGACTAGATATTTTCAGGTTCTGACTTTACAACTATTTTCCAAATTACCGTAATAATACCAAACATTAGTTAATTCTGAAGAGATTAATTTATTTCCCAAGTGATTTTTTTAATCCTTTTTTTTTAAATTGATAATTGCTGAGAGTGAACACTCCAGTCCTTTTACGTGCTTCGTTCTTAATCCCTCTCTCTGTGCCTTTGTAGTCATCTAGAGTTACTAACATGGGCCTGAAGTGACTACTTTTTTCGCCCAGATGCTCAATGAAATCAGGATAGGAAAGCTTCATAGCAAGAGAAGGTGTCTGGATTGCACTTGTCTTGAGTAGACAGTGTTTTATATATGAAATAAGAATTTTGGGCAAGGTGCAGTTGTCAGTGACCTGTCAGCCTGTCAGTGTGAATCAGCTGATGTAGTAGATGAGGTGACAATGTTGGCACAATGAGCTCTTTGCCCTGAGTTTATCGGGTCTCTCATTACGATAGCTGTCATAGCCCTTATTTTAGAGCAAAGTTAGAGTCATTGTTCAAGATTCAGGTGACTTTAGACATTATTTGTTTTGGAACAGGAAGGTCAATAGGAGTGTCGTGTGGTCGTTTTTCAGATTACAGCCATTTTAGTGTGCCCAAGTGTTACAGTTAGAATCTTTAAAACTTGTTTCCTGGTGACTGGAGGCTATTCTTCTCCAGCTAAGTTTAGTTAATTGTCTTAGGTCCCGGACAAGTAGATTTGTTAACCGTGGTTTCTGATTTATCTTTTGCCCAAACCAGTGATAATATGATAGAAATAGGAACTCAGAGGTGGCATTTTATTGCAATAGATGGACGTTGGCTACTAAATGCAGCCGATTAGAAGGCTAGGACAAGGTACCTGTTTTTCTGGTGACAGGATCATTATTAAGGCTTTATAGAACAAGTCAGATGGCTGAAATGAATCTTCCTATTCCTGTGAAGTTATCTTTCAGGTATTTGGAGTACTTCATAGAACTCTTATCAACCTTGATTCTTTCACAGGCATTTGCAGCTTGCACCAGCTAGCCTAGTTCTGGGAATGAGGCATTACTCCCTGCAATGCCAGTAGCCAAATCTTTGGCAATTCATACCTCCTAAGAACATCGGATTTGGGCCCCACAGACCCAGAGAACAGTGTTGCCAGATACAATTGCCGTCTTATTTTTTGAGGGCAAATTTTACCTTCAGAGAAAGGAAAGGAGCTTTTTGAGAATACAAAGCAGATTGTTAGAATGAGAATACAGTGTTTTGACAGGTTGGCCATTTTATTGGCTGTACAAAGAAGTGAAAAAAAAAAACCCAACTTTAAAAACCTAAGTGTACGTTAAAGGTATTAATTAGCTTTGTAAATGACTCAAACTATTAGAAAATTATTTCAGTGAGTATTGTGTGTCATGTACTATCTGGCATTAGAGGTGCAGATAATGAACAAGGCACACAAGATTTCTGCCCTCAAAGAGTTTACATTCTTGTTTGAGAAAATAAACAATTTCAAATAAATAAATAAGATAGTTACAGCATAATGAAGAAAATAGATGTGGTGATGTGATTGAAAGTAAAGGAGAAAGGGATATTTCATATTGGGTGGTCAGGGAAGACCTCTTCTTAGTGAACTGTTACTTGAGGGGAGGCAAACCGTGCATTTCCTTGATGGGAGAGGAGTGTTCTGAGCATGAAAAACAACAAATACAAAGGCCTTGTAGGGAGTATGTGGTTTGGTATGTTCAAGAATAGGCAGGGGCCAGATTTTGTGGGACTCTGTAGACCTTGCTTGGGATGATTTGAAGCCATTCATTGGTAGGATGAAGCTGGTTGAGGAAGAAAGATTTACATTTTAAAAAGATCACTCATGCTTCTCTGGGGAGAACAGATAACGGAGTGCCCAGAGTGGAAGTAGAGAGATTAGTTAAGCTATTACATTTAATTAGGAAAACTGCAAACTATATGGCAGTTATGGAGGATGGCCAGCAGAAAAGAATTGAACTATCAGAAAGTATTCCACTTTTAATTTTGGTAAGATTACAAAGAGGGCAAGAAAACCATTCTAGCAATAAGTACTAGTGCGTGTTTTGAATTATGTTGCTCTTGATTCCCTGACTCTAAAGTTGGGGAAGTGAGCTCTTAGTTTGGCAAGGTTCTTTCTTAATGTGAACCCACTGTGCACACTTAAAAATCAGATACCTCTGGGCATGGCTTGAGGGCCTGTGGTGAAAAGCAGCTAGTAATTTCTTTGCATAGGGAAAATGAGGCATTTCCTGGGAACAAAATTCACCATGGGCAGGCAGTGTTTTCGAACCAAGGTTGGTGGTGAAACTGGAAAGGACAGTATCCTCTGGCCATGCTTCCCAACCCTAACCAAACTACCACACTTCTCTAATGCCCAAACCCTGAGGTTCAGGGCCTGCAAAGAAACTAGACGAACTTTTTCATAGAAATTTTAGTATGATATGAGGAAGGCTATCTTTGGTGATGTGATATTCATGGGATAGAATTGTAAAATAAAATGGTGAGTTAAGGATATTCCTCACTTCAGCATAGAACACAGCAGGGCTTAGGTATTTTGTGGACTTCCAAGAACAGACTGGCTTGGGCATATTAAGGGATCCAGTGGTGGTACTCAGGGTTTCTAAAGTGAATTAAGCACCAGCCGGCTTTCAGTCCTGTATAGTATTAATAGTAATAATAAATATTACAGTTGGGATGAGGAAATATTAAATTATATTTTTGCAGTGATTATTTCTACTCAGAAGACAATTCTGTCTCTGGCTTCTTTTGCTTCTCACTTACTAAAAGATTCTAGATCTGCTATCTCAGTTTCTAGACTTGTGTAAAAGGATAGGGGGTAAAAAACAGCTGAAGAATTTAAGGATTAAGACTAGATGATTAATTAGATGATTATATTAGATGATTATATTAGAAAGTGGACCGAGAACTGCTTATAAGAAGGGGATCAATAGAGGGGAAAGAACCAAATGAGCAGTGTTTTATGGTGAATTGAGAGTAGGGATGGATATAGAGGGTTCAGGGAAAGTGAGAGGAGAAACATTGTGGGCAAAAGGAATTGGGAAAGAATATGTTAAGAAGTTGCTATGGATTTTGAAATGGATGTCTTATTTTCTTTGAGAGTCTCAATATATTAAGATTTAAATTGCTTTTTAACTTACCTTTTTTTCTTTTTTTTTTTGAGGTTAGACTTGTTCCTTATATATGATGCCATTCCAGCCCAGGACTCATGGAGGCTGAACATTTATTCAGGTAATAATAGGTAACATTTATACAGCACTTTTTATGTATCAGGCAACAAATTAAGTGCTATATATTTGTATTCTTGTTTAATTCTCACATGACCTCATGAGATTGAAGAGTTACTATACCAATTTAATAGATTAAGAAATTGAGACAGAGACTATATCACTGAGTTCAGCTGAATTAAAACATAAAAGCTACTGCTGTAGTCGAACTGAGGGACAATGGTAGCCTGGGATAGATAATGTCATTCTTCACCTGGCATAAATATCATGAATGTAAAGTGGTTTCGATTGACCGAATTTTACCCCCATTTCCATAACTTTCTCCTACTAGAATACATTATACCTTTTGTTTTTAAAACAATAGTAAAGAAAAATCTATCTTCTGGTTTTAACTGTAAAGCTTTTCTGACTTTGTAGAAAGATAAAATGTTTTGAAATACTTATTTCAAAAAATTTATTTGAGTAAATATCTACAAAAGGTAAATATAACTGGAGAATTCTTAAGAGGTGATTAATATAGATAGTAGAAGTCTTTTTCATTGATTTCATCACACTTGAGATACCGTTCACAGGTATTTTCAGTTTTAAGGACCCATATTAGAGTTTCTTGTAGGAGCTTTCTTGGTATATCTAAATGGTGATTTACAGATCACATTGATTGTAATACTTGCCAGCACCGGAAGGGTTCTGGCACTATCAACTGAAGATCATTCAGAATTGAAGATTAAGAGTCTCTGAAATTACAGTGTATTTTAATGAAAGTATTATTAAGTTTAAGAAATTCAGACTTACATGCTACTTTGAGTGATTCTCCATGTTTAATTTTGTCATGTTGTCTGTACAACAAGGTAAATTAAAACTGCTTTTATTACTGTCTTAATCAGTTATTGAATGGCCAACATGAGTACCTCGACTTACTTCTTTTTTCCCTTTTTCAAAAAAAGCTTAATCGAGATATCATTGACATACAGTAAACTGTATATATTAAAAGTATACAATTTTAAGTTTTGACATATGTATTCACTCATGAAACTATCACTACAGACAAGATAATGAACATACCCATCACCCCCACAAGTTTCCTTGTTCCCATTTGTAATCTTTCCCTCAACCTCTGTGGCCTCTAGGCAACTACTGATAACTTTCTGTCACTATAGACTAGTTTCCATTACCTAGAATTTTATTTAAATGGAATCATAAAGTGTATACTCTCACATTTATTTATTTTGGCTTTGTTTTTTTACTGAGCATAATTATTTTGCAATTCATCTATGTCGTTACATATATGAATAGTTCATTCCTTTTTAATGCTGAGTAGCAATTTGTTGTATAGCTGTGACACAACAGTGGTATTTAGTGAATTTACAATGTTGTGCAACCACTCTCTCTAGTTTTAAAACTTTTCATTCCATAAATCACTTGATACCCATTAAATAATTACTCTCCATTTCCACCTCCCCCAGCAACCCATAATCTGCTTTCTGTCTCTATGGATTTGCCTAGTCTAGATATATCTTATAAAAAGAATCAGAAAGTATGTGACTGTTGTGTCTGGTTTCTTTCATTTAGTATGATATTTTTGAGGTTCATCCAAGTTGCAGCATGTATTAGTTTTTGTTTCTTTTAATGGGTGAATAATAGTCCATTGTGTGGCTATATCCCATTTTGTTTATCCATTCATCAGTTGGTGGACATTTGGATTGTTTCCACTTATTAGGTACTATGAATAATGCTTCTGTGAACATTTATGTACAAGTTTTTGTGTACACATGTTTTCATTTATCTGGGGTATACACCTAGGAGGGTAATTGCTGGATCATATGTTTAACTTTTTGAGGAACTATCTGACTGCTTCCAAAGTGGCTGCAGTATTTTACATTACCACTAACAGTGTATGAGGGTTCTAATTTGTCCTCACCAAACATCCTGTCTCTTTGTTCTAACCATCCTAGTAGGTGTAAGTAGTAATCTCACTATGGTTTTGATTTGCATTTCTCTGATGAAGAGCATCTTTTCATGTACTTATTGGTCATTGTATATCTTTTTTTTTTTTTTTAGTGTATGTAAATCCTTTGCTTTTTAAAAATTGGGCAACTCATCTTTTTGTTATTGAGTTGTAAGAGTTCTTTATTCTGGATTCAAGTTCCTCATCTGATATATGATTTCCAAATATTTTTTCCCATTCTATGAGTTGTCTTTTCACTTTCTTCATGGTATTGTTTACAGACAAGTTTTAAATTTGATGGAAGTCCACCTGTCTATATTTTCTTTTTTTATGCTTTTAGTGTTGTGTCTAAGAAGGTTTTGTCTAATCCAGGATCACAGAGGTTTATTTCAGAGTTTTCTTTAAAGAGTTTTCTGGTTTTAGCTATTATATTTAGGTCTGTGATTTATTTTGAGTTAATTTTTGTGTATGGTGTGAGGCATTCTTTTAAATGTGGATAGCCACGTGTCCTAGCATTTGTTGAAAATACTATTCTTGACCTATTTGATTGTCTTGACACCCTTGTAGAAAAACAGTTCAGCATAAATATATGAGTTTATATTTCAATTCTATTCCTTTACACTACATTCAATTCTATTCCTCTACAACACTACATTCTTTTCTATTCCACTACAACACTGTTTAGATTATTGTCACTTTGGGTAGTAAGTTAAAATAGGGAATTGTGAGTCGTCCAATTTTGTTCTTTTTTCAACATTATATTGTTTATTCTAGATCCCTTACATTTCCATGTGAATTTTAGGATCAGTCTGTCAATTTTTCTGCAAAAAAGCTAGCTGGGATTTTGATAGAGATTGCATTGAATCTGTAGGTCAGTTTTGGAAGTGTTACTGTCTTAGTAATATGAAGTCTTCCAATCCATAAACATGGGATATTTTCCCCTTTATTTAGATCTTTAATTTCTGTCAGTAGTAGTTTGTAATTTCCAGCATATAAATCTTAAACTTTTTTTAACCCTACCCCATTACATTGCTTTTGTTACATTTATACCTAAGTATTTTATTTTTGTTACTGTTATAAATGGACTTTTTCTTGATTTCATATTTGAATTGTTCATCGCTTGTGTGTAGAAATACAATCAATTTTTCTATACTGATCTTGTATCTTGCAACCTTGCTAAACTTATTTATTAGTTTTTAGTGGATTCCTTAGGATTTTTAGATACAAGATCAAGTCAGCAGCAGATATAGTTTTCCTTTTTCTTTTTGAATCTGGATTCCTTTTCTTTCTTTTTATTGCCTTATGCCCTAGCTAGAACTTCCAGTGCAGTGTTGAATAAAAGTGGCAAAAATGGACATCCTTGTCTTGTTACTAATCTTAGGGTGAATGTGCTCAGTCTTTCAAATATGGTGCTACTTAATGGGGTTTTGTAGATTCTTTTTATGGTGTTATTTCCTTAGTGATTGTCCTGGTGATTATAATTAACATCTTAATAAACATATTAATTTGTAGCGATGTAGTTCAATTAATACAAAGTTAATTACAGTGGTATACAAAACTCAGTTACAGTAGTATACAATAGTATACAGAACTTAGTGCCTGTGTACCTCTGTTCCATCTTTTGTGCAATTATTGTACGAGTTACATCTTTATAATATATATATATTGTGTGGCCACTAACATGGATTTATAATTATAGCTTTATGCAATTGTCTTTTAAATCAGATAGAAAAAGTTACAAACAAAAAATACATTTATACTCTTTTACATTTACCTATATAGTTACCCTTATCAGTACTTTTTATTCATTTGGATTTTAGTGACTGCCTAGTGTTCTTTTTTTTTTTAGCTTGAGTGACTTTCTTTAGTATCTCTTGTAGACTCAGTCTGCTAGCAATGAGTTCTCTCATTTTCATGTGGGAATGTCTTAATTTCTCATTTGTTTTTATTTTTCTATTTGTTTTTAAAGGATACTTTACTGGATATAGAATTCTTGGTTGACAGTCTTTTTCTTTTCAGCACTTTGAATATGTCTTCCCATTGCCTTCTTCTGGCTTCCATGGTTTCTGAAGAGCTCGGATTTGCATATTTAGTGTTTTTAATCAAATTTGAGAGAATATTGGCTATTATTTCATTAAATATTCTTTCCCTTTCTTGTCTCTCATGGGACTCCCCTGTATGAATTTGTTCATATGCTTAATGATGCCCCACGGGTCTCTGGGGGCTTTGATACTTTTTATTTTTTCTTTCTGTTCCTCAGACTGGATAATCTTAATTGACCTAGCTTCAAATTTAGTGATTCTTTCTTCTGCCTGCTTGTATCAAACACTTCTACTGATGTTTTTCATTTCCCTTATTATACTTCCAAGTCCAAAATTTATATTTAGTCCCTTTTTATAATTTCTATCTTTCTATTAATATTCTTTTTTTGGTGAGACATTGTTCTCATACTTTTCCTTTAATTCTTTAGTCATGGTTTCTTTCCTTTTTTGATCTCATTTAAAATAGCTGATTTAAAGTCTGTCTGAGAAGTCCAGTATCTGGGATTCTTAAGTGAGTTTCTATTGATTGCCATTTTTCCTGTAATGGGCCATACATTCTACTTTAAGGTTATGTTATACTGCTTCATGTATAGTATAAGAACTTTACAACAGTATACTTTGATTTCTTCCTTCTTGGTCATTGCCATATTCTGGTTATACATTTTATTTATATATATAAATTTTACAATATATTTTAAGTTATTTTTGCTTTGAATAGTTGATAATTTAAAAGATATTTAAATAATGAGCAACAAAAGGTTTTATATTTATCCACATTATCATTTTTGTGTTCTTCATTCCTTTGTATAGATCCATGATTCTGTTTATCATATTCAGCCTGAAGGACTAGTACAGATCTGCTGCTGATGAATTCTTTCAGCTTTTGTATGTCTGAAAAAGTCTGTCTTTTGCCTTCATTTTTGAAAGATATTTTCTATGTATATAGAATTATTGGTTGATAGATTTTTTTCTTTAAGCCATTTAAGATACTACTCCATTGTTTTTTGACTTGAGTAGTTTCCAGTGAGAATTTTGTTATCTTTGTTCCTCTGTATGTAATATGTCTTTTTCTTCTGCTGATTTTAAATTTACTCTATTACTGGTTTTAGATAATCTGGTAATGAGTGTCTTGAGTTGGTTCTTTGAACTTACCAGATTTGTGTATTTAAAGTTTTATTCCAATTTGGAAACATTTAAATTATTATTTTCTTGTTCTCTTCTTTGGAAGTACCACTTACACATATGTTAGGTAGTTTAAATTTATCCCACAATTTACTGATGGCTTTGTTCATTTTAGTGTTTTTTTCTTTCTGTTTTATTTTGGTTAGTTTCTATTGCTATGACTTCAAGTTTTTTCCTCTGATTTGTTCTGTTGGAATTTCTAATCTGCTGTTAGTCTTATATAGTGTATTTTTATCTCTAACATTTTGTCTACCTAAATGCTTACTTTTTGTTTTAGACTGTTACACTTATGGAATATAGGTATAAATTTTATAATGTCTTTCTTTACAGATTACATAATTTGTATGATTTCTCTCTCATTTAACTTTTCATTGTGAAATAAGTATAATTTACAGGAAGTTGCAAGAAAAATGTACAATATTGTTCCATGTGCCTTTCACCCAGTTTTCTCAAAGGAATAGCCTGTATAACTAGTACTGTATCAAAACCAGAAAATTGATATTGGTACAGTCTACAGAGTTTGTTCAGATTTGATCCTTTTTACATGCATTCCTGTGTGTGTGTGTGTGTGTGTGTGTGTGTGTGTGTATGTGTGTGTGTGTGTGTGTGTGTGTGCCGGGGCTTTCTATGGAATTTCATTCCATGTGAATTTAGTTATCCACAACAATATCAAGATACAGAATAGTTCCTTTCCCATAAGAATCATTTCTGTTGCTCTTTTAAAACCACGCCCACTATCCTCTACCCTGTTCATAAACCTATAACCCTGGCAACCACAAGTCGGTTCTTTATAATATTGCCATTTCAAAATATTACTTAAATAAAATCATACAGTATGTCACTTTTGAGATTGACTTTTTTTCTCATTCAGCATAATTCCATTGAGATCTACCCAAGTCATTGCAGGTATCAGTAGTTTGTACCATTTTGTTGCTGAGTAGTATTCCAAGGTATGGCTATCCTAAATTTGATTAAACACTCATTGAAGGACTTCTGTGTTGGTTGCAGTCTTTAGCTGTTATAAATAAAGCTACTATGAATATTCCTGTACAGGTATTGTGTAAACACAAGTTTTTATTTGTCTGGGATAAATGTCTAAGAGTACAATTGCTGGGTGGTATGGTAATTGCATATTCCATTTTATAAGAAACTGCCAAACTGTACCATTGGCTCAGTGGCTGTACCATTATACATTCCCACCAGCTATGTATGAATGATACAGTTTTTCTGCATCCTTGCCAACATTTGATATTATTGGTATATTTTGTTTTAGCCATTATGATATATGTGTAGCAATAAGTCATTGTGGTTTTAATTTGCATTTCCCTTATGGCTAATAATTTTGAACATGTCTGTTCATGTCTTTTGCCCATTTTCTAATTGTTTCTTTGCTGTTGAGTTTGGAGGGTTTTTTAATGTAGTCTAGATACGAGTCCTTTGTTGGGTATGTGGTTTGCAAATATTTTCTCCAATCTGTGGCTTACTCTCTTCAGTGAACTCTAGACTTCTTTGCTTTTCTTCAGTGAACTCTAGACTTCTTTGTTTTCTCAGACTCACTCCTGTGTTTTCCACTCAGGGAACATGTTGGGCTCTGTCTGGATTTTCCCTAGATTGCCCCTTCCTTTAAACTTGGGTAATCTCAGAGTTTTCCTTGTTTTTTTATCTCAGGAATCACTGTCCTTCATTGCCCGTTGTCCAATGTCTTAAAAACCATTGTTTCATACATTTTGTCTGTTTTTCTTTTAATTGTTTGTGCCAGGAAGGTATATTGGATTTCTTTTACTCTATATTAGTCAGAAATGAAATCCCCCTCCCTCATAGTTTTCAATAACATTAGGAATACTCATTATTATTAACTTTTTTCCAATAATTCCTTCCTTTCTTAAGTTTTTAAAAGGGTGGGTGCAGAATGGAGACTAAATGTAACACAAAAAAATACTTCTGATATTGTTCAGTGTCTGTTGAAGTCCAGCTTCTTCTAGAAGTTTGCAAATCAATCACATAACAGGACTAGCGATAGAACATGTCAGCTACCATAGCACAAAATGATGGTGTGAAAAGATTTTAGTGATAGCTTGTGTGTGATAATTATCCTTTCTCATTGAGTTCTCTTGGGATGTATTGCTAGATTCTTGATGTTTTCACAAGACTTTTCTCTATTTTTATCCTTATAGACCTTTCTTGAAAGAATGGCCATATTTATAAAATCACATTTAAAGAGTACTGTTGACCAGTTAAAGCAGCCTATCCAGCCTAAGTGCACTAGCTAGGTAATTATTCCTTGACATTTATTATTAATTTTGGAGCTTACATCAGAGTTTATGATGATTTCATATATATATATATATATATATATATATACACACACACACACACACACACACACACACACACACACAGGATTTCTTAAAGGTATATCTCTGCATTTCAAAGCCACACTTATCTGTGTACAAACTCAGATATAGCATTGTCACAGGACCACATAGTTATTAAACACTTGAAAAAAAATTCTGTGGAATTAGGACACGTTTGAGTAATTAGGTGACTTTAAGCTCTGGGAATCTGCTAGAGCCACTTTTGGAATAGAGCTGCCTCTGCTTGTGCCAGCCTCATCAGGAAAATTTTATTTTTACTTACAGTCTATTGCTTCTGATGAATCAAGGGCATAGCTTGGTATGTTATTAGTAGGCTGTTTTTCACAGTGGCTATCATGATCCTTTGCACAGAGTGGTAACTCAGTATTTGTTAGATGAATGAATGCTTCTTCACTGAGTTACTACTTTAGTCAACCCCCATCATATATTTCATGCAGGAACTTTTCTTTCCATCTCTATCTTTTTGTCATTTTCTTGTTTGTATTTCCTTCCAAGTTTGAAGAAAGGAGACAAAGAAGATGAAACTGAAATTGTTCTATCATTTATGAGTAACTCTGATAGGGAAAAAAGTATTATATGAGAAGGGATTGAAACACTTAGCTAACATGAGATTTTGGAGGTAATGCTGCATTTCATTTATCTGTTCTATTTTTCCCTGCTGTTACCAATGGTAGATTGGTTCTTTGCTTTTCTTCAAAGCCCTGACCAGCATTTTCTCTCTTTAATTTATAGCTAGTGATGTCTTCTTTTATTTTTCATTTTTATTTAGAATATTTATAACTTCTATCTGGAATCCTCTTCCTCTTCTTTATTCCTTTAATATTGGTGTCTTGAGGCATCTCCTCATCTGTCTTGCCTTTTCTGCTGCTAATCTGCCACTGGTCTTGTCATTCATCTTCCCTTTAAAATCCAAGGTTTCAATTTCTATTATAGTTTAGTGGTCTAGATATCCTGTCTCACTGGTGTAACTGCCTATTAGACACTTTGACTTTGCCAGCTTTTGGGCACATCGCATATGCCGGGTTAAACAGAACTTAATCATCTTTCTTTCCAAACTTGTTTCTTCTTCGGTATTCCTATCTCAGTGGTGGAAATATTTACCCCAGTTGTTCTCAAACTTTTTGATATTAGAATCTCCTTATACTTTTAAGAATTATTGAGGCCTCTAAAAGATCTTTTATTTGGGTTATACCTATCAATATTAATGCATTAGAAATTAGTACTGAAAAAAATTTACAACATTAATTCACTTAAAAATGATAATAAACTCATTACATGTTAAATGAAAGCAAATTTCTTTATGAAAAAATTTTCCAAAACAACAACAAAATTGAGTGAGACATGCGTCATTGTTTTTCATTTTTTACAAATCTACTTTAATGTTGGGGTTAATACATCATAGATGGATTCTCATATCTGCCTTTTTATTCAATTAATTGTGATATTACATGACAGGTAGCTTCTGGAAAATACTGTTGTGTACCTGTGAGAATATGAGAGTGAAAATGGCAAACAAGGTCTTAGTATTATATAAATGGTTTTGACCTTGCAGATTCCATTAAAAAGTCTGGGAGATTCCTAGGAGTCCCAGGCCACACTATCCCTCACCTGGGTGTTCTCTTAGACTTCTCCCCGAGTCATCACATATATCTCATACATCACTAAGTCTTAACGGTTCTACCTTCTTAATGCCTCTTGAATCAGAGTCCCCTGATTCTGCAGCTAAAATACTTATCTTTTTCCTATCTGGTGGCTCTGTTTTTATTTAATCTTCTGTCTAAGCCATCCACATGGTAGCAAAAGTAATCTTTCTAAAATAGAAACATGATGAAGAAACTCCTTTCTGAAAATCTTTTACAAGTTTCTCATAGCTTTAGTTAGTACGCAAGATGTTTTATGATCTGGTTTCCACTAAACTCTAGCTTCTCAAGCCACTTTTCTTTGTGCCTTATATAATAGCTCTCTTGATGCAATACTTGCAGTTCTGAGAAAGCATCATGGTGATTCGTACATCCGTGTTAGTAATATTGTGTTTTTGGGTTCATACTATGTTCCTGGTACTGTTCTAAGTACTTTACATATTTTATCTCATTTAATCTTCACACAGCCTTTCCAAAGAAGTACTCCTATCATTCCATTTTATCAATAAGGAAACTGAGGTTTAGAGAGAGTAAGTAATTTTCCTCAAATCATCTGGCTGGTAAATATGTAATCGAAGTCTGTTTCTCTACTTCTCTATTTGGCTAAATACTATTTGTCCTTGAAGGTTAGGTTTAAGCATCCCCTCTTTCTGAAAACCTTTCCTCCAGGAGGTTTTAGCTGCCTACTCCCTCTATTCTCATTTAACTTTGTGAGCAGCTCTAGCTACATTATACATTATAATTTACTTTACTTGTTTGTCTCCTGCACCATTGATGTTCCTGATAGGTGGAGAAAGGGAACAAATATTTGATTGCATCCCAGAATATTTGTCTCTAAGAGGAAAATGTATATTGAGGACCTTAAAACCTAATGTATATCGAGGGCCTACTTATCCTGTTCGCTCTATGCAAACAGGCCCCTCAGTTTCGGAGGAGCCGTAAAACATAATATTACTTCTATATTAATTCTTCCAGGTTTTAAAACTAGTGACTCCACTCTTGCTATATCATTTTAGAGAAGATTAAATAACAAAAATAATAGTTAACATTTTATTTAAATGCTTTCCATGTATCTAAGCATTTTACTTGTTTATTATTTAATCTTTATAGCCCCATGAGACAGTTACTATTTCCTTTGTTTTACAGATAAGAGATTCTGAGGCACCAAGAGATTAAGTAACTTGCCCAGGATCACACAGCTTTTAAGTGGCAGCACTGAAAAATCAAATATCTAAAAACTATACTGTATAGAATACTGATCTTCTTTACTCAGAATCTCATAGTTATATACTTTGTTAGGATAAAGGTATTTGAGGATTAGAGGTAAAATTATATGACACAACTCTCATGACCTTATAGAAAAAGATTATTTAGTATAAATTTTTAAAACTTTTTTTTTTTTATATGAATGAAAAGATCTTTCATGTTATCTTTATCACAAAATCATTATCACAGTTCTGAGCTTCTGGCCCATTTAATTCCCACTTTCCCAGTGAATTACAGCAGGAAAAGGTTTCCCATTTTATTTGGGACTTATGAGGTTGATAATCATTTTTCTTCTCCTAGCAAGTTACATTGTTTAATTCCAAATAATTTATTTATTAGATACATTTGAACTTTATCTGCCCATACCTCCTTTTTGCCTCCACAATCCCTTGAGCTGTGCAGTGGATGTTTAATTTCAAGGATGCTAATTAGCTTCAGTAATTACATACCTTGAGGCATTTTTAGACATTTATAGCTTTGCATTTTTGGTCTAGATAGGATGCATTGGAGTTTGTTGGCTTTCGTGCCTTTTTTTAAAAAAATTTTTTAAGATAGCTTTGAATTTTGTTCGGGGAGAAGTTATGTTAATTCATGTAAGTCCAGTCATGGATTTAAGGCTATTGGTGTTTATTCGCCAGTGCATAGGAATATCATAATTGTCTTTTGCTAGTAGTATCTTGAGATCATCAAGAGTAATTTTTCTTTAAGACGATGCCTTGTGTTGTAGATGTGTTTCAGAATCAGAACAATATGGAGGATGCAATTTTATTAAAATAAGCATTTAAATAAATACCCGAGTTACTTTTGGAATTTGTGTAATAAAAAAAGCACATCTACAACACGTCTCCCTTGTCGACATATTTTTAATTTAAGACCTAGATATGCTGCTGAGCTATCTTTTTACCAACCATCATTCTATCTGAGAGTGTCATGTATAATGTTGTCAAGATCATTTCAATTTGTTTCAGAATAGATTTTATTCCAAATTACCTACTTCTTCCACAGTATTTTAACCATTAGTTTGGCAATGAGCATTCATCAGAGAGATAAATGTATTAAGGAAATTTGAAAATCGAAATATATTTTCGATGGGATGTAGAATAGTTTGTAGACTTGCTTTGAGTTCTTAGGCATTGATGGGATTGACCTATGCAAGATTCAGGGGGGTTAGGGATAAAAGCATGAGAGACATGGAAAGGCGCCTTTTTCCTAACCTGCTATTTTGGATTTCTTTCTAGTACACTCCATCATATTTGGAACTTAAAACAAGAGCTCCAGTACACTTTAGTTAATTGAATTATCCTCTTTGGTAGGGTTATGTATGAAATTACTGAGTAGTATTAGTATCTATGTGTAAGCAAGTGACAAAGAGACAAAGTTGAAGACAACAGAAATGCCCTCATATTAAAGACATCTGCAAATGTTTTCATTAATTTCATTTTTAAGGAAACTGTTCTGAAATTAGATGAAACAGCTAAGTGAAATAGCCATATAAATAATTCATTTTCTGGTTATGTCAGGCTTGCTTTCATATTGTATGGTTGTTAGGGTGTCATATAACCATTCCATACTTATTTTCGTAGTTAATGGTTTATTAACACATACTTTTTCATTGTGCCAAGAACTGTATGTGAGTAAGGGATATAGCACTGGAAAAAAAAAGGAAAAATCTCTGCCCTTATAAAACTCATTTTTTTCCAGTTTTATAGAGATATAATTGACATACAGCTCTGCGTAAGTTTAAGTTTAAGGTGTACCACATGATTACTTAACATACATTTTTTGCAAAATGATTATGACAATAAGTTTAGGTAACATTCATCTTATATAGTTACAAAAAATAGAGCTTACATTTTAGTGGGAGAAATGGTTTTAAGAATACTACTACTAGACCTCCATGGAATCAATGACAGAAATCCCTGAAATGGGACTCACAAATGGCTGTGTTTTGGTTGCAATTTCTATGAAATTAGCTCTAGTTTTTTGCCCTTTGGGCCCCTTTTTTGCCTATACTAGGGAGAGGAATGATGGCAGAGCCCATAATCATAGCTTTAGGTTATCACAGATTTGCTGTGCATCAGGCACCCTGCAAAATTATTTTGAAAATTATTTCATTGCATTAAAATCCAATGAAGGAGATTTTAGCTAGCTTATTTTACAGATCAGTAAAGTGACGCTTACAGAGGTGATTACTAATCTGAGATCACACTGCTGGTATGTAATAGGGCTAGGTACGCCTGCTCCTAATAATTCTAAGTTCCAGGACAAGAGCATGAATGGAAGCACATATTCCATATGTCTAAATATTTAAGGTATAAATCAATATTTTAAAAAACTGTTAGAAAAAATTTTTCTCTTCCTACCTAGACAGTTATATTTTCATAATGACCTAGAGGCCAGAATTCTTGGATTCCTCAAACTTCTGAGACAGGATGGGATAGTGTAAAGATACTCTCTAAATCTAGGTTCCATTGCACCCCTCTCATCATCTGTTCCTTGTCCACCATTCAGACCATGAAATGGGTATAACAGTGGGTGTTGTCTGTAGAAGGACACAATTTGAGAAGAGATCCACTGAAGGCTCTGGAAGCAGGCTTGGGACTGTTTAGGCAGGGAATTTGGGGATCTAGAGTATATTTGGCTTTAGGTAGATATATCCCCTTGGTCCGATGAACATCATGCCCTGAGGGGATAGGCAAGTCATAAGAGGGTCAGAGTGGATCTGTCTAAAGTATAAGACCCAGAATATGGTTCCTGTACTACAACCAAGGGTGGTACTAGCACCAGGACTCAAACCCAGGTCCATCTGACCATACTGTCTGTTGTCAACAGTAAGAAAGCCTGGATTTACAGAAAGAGAAGTGATGGCTTACTGTCTGGTGAGTGGAGCAGGGATGGAAAACAGCAGCTGGTCTGACCATGTTATGTCATGCCTGGAGAAGTGCTTTTATATAGACCTTGTTTTAAATGAACCAGTCTGTTTCTCCTTTGAAAATACTATTTAGTGTTTGCTCTTAGACTCTAGAGAATTTAAGAATTGAAAAAAAAAACCCACAAAACTTTATCTTATTCCAAGTGCTTTTCGATTTTTGTGTAGTTTACGTTTAATGATACAGTTATGAGGAGACATAGTCAATTTTTCTTCAAAAGATAGGTGAGGCAGAACCATGTTGGTCTGTTTATGTTTTGGTCTATAGTTTATCTGAACAAGAATTTCTTCATTACTGTTTGTTTTGCTTAGAATAAAGCAGTATATAAAAGGACCGGATTATGGTTTCTTTTGTATTTGTATCATACATTATAAGGCATCATTATATGGTCTCAGAATTTTCAGTTGTCTGAAATCGACCTCAGAAATTGAGCCATTCGATCATTGAATAATAGGGTATCAATGTAAGGAAAGAGGGATCCTAAGTATTGGGAATTCTCTGTAAAGAGAGAATGGTGTGTATTTTGATGGCTGTGGGGAATTGCAATTTGGATGTGGAATGTTATTTCTTCATCACACATGTTGTTGAGTGTGTAGAATACATTTGGGTTCTGGTCATTTTTATAATCCTCAGGACGCAAGTCTTAAAATTGACTGTCCAGCCACACTAGTCCAGCCACAGTATTCATCAGACCCCATACTTGAAGCATTCTTGGGTAGATTGAAACCTGCACAATCCACATGAACCCAGGATTTTGGACTATCCTCATCTAATTATAAACTCATCAATTCTGTCAGACTTGAAGTTTAATTTAAATATGATAAAAACATAATTATGGCTTCTGTTTTGAAGCTACCTTTTTTATTAATAGACGAGATTCTTTTTTTTTTTTTAATGTGTTGCATGATCAGATCCGCTAGAGGATAATTAATAAGTAAAAGTCCAAATTGATGTTAGATCTAGAACATGGTGGTATGGAAAATAGAATTGTAAGCCCCTTCTAATTTTTTCTTAAAAACACGTCTTCTGTATGTCATTTGGATTTGATTTTTCTATGACAACTACTACTGCCAAATAAACTAAAGTTTATTTGCTTTCTTGTTACCAGATTTGCCAAGTTCCTGAAAAAATGCTTGTTTTTTGTAAAAGCACATTAAAATTCTGGCATCTGTTTTGAGTGACAGTTTTAGCAGTGTCTATTGCAAAGGGCTTCAGAATTTGTTGACATAAATCTATTTTCTCTGACTCCTGATTCTCCCACCTAGGCTCTTGCAGCCTGTGGTCTATTTTTAAATACAGCTGCTGTACTCTCTATTGCAGTAGTTCTTTTCTTGAATTATTTATCATCGTTTGGAGCTGAATGGAGCAGTATGTTTTTTTACCAATGCTCATTAGAACCCATGTGTCTGTCTTCAACTTGGTTGACAGATTTGCTTCATATTAAATCCCACTGGTCCACCCTGGGAAGGCTGCCAGGCAGTGTGGGACAGGCTACAATGTGTGATATACTGTAAGACCATTCAGATTTTTATATTATTGTTATTTTATTTTGGCAGCAATGGGAAAGGTAGACGCTATGCCATGTTCTTCCCTTAGACTGCTCAAGAGATACTGTGCTATGTTGATTTTTGTGATGACATTTATTTTATGTTTTTTACAGTTATCACATTTTTAGAAGAGATGAAGTATACCATTAAATTTAAATTCATTTAATTATAAATATGACCCCGATTCTTGGGAGCACTTTGCAATACTCTGGTCTTAGGGTATGGTTTGTGGGGGATTCGTTTGTTTTGTTTGGGAGTATTTCTTCTTATTGCCTGTTCTCTCACCTTGCAGCTTATAGGCTTGGAAGAAGGCTGGTAAAACGTAAGAGTGAGGCAATTATTTTGAATGACACTTCATTTTCTATACTTTCTATTTTCCAGTATCAGAACTAATATTTCTCTTTTGTCTTTATGTGTTTTATTTCCTGCATCCTGTCTTTCAAGAAAATATTTTTTTCTTTCTTGATGTTGCTTTTTTTTTACTTCGATGTCTTGAGCACACTACTACTTGTGTATTCTTTACTTTTTAAAACATTTCCCTTTTCATATCACTGTAGGCCAAAAGGAGGTACCTGTCAATCATTTGGGCCCTGAAGAAGGAGAAACCTTGTTTGTACCCCTACCCTGTTGCTTATACCTTTAAAAAAAAAAGATACAGATTTGGTTCTCATTCCTGGATGGGAAATAATGATGAAATACTTGTATATTTTGAACAAGAACAAAGTTTCTGGCCTTCTGCTTTGGTTAGTGCCATTGGCTGAGAAACTGATATCTCACTGCTCAGTGATTCTAGTTGTTGTTGTTGTTGTTGTTGTTGTTGTTGTTGTTATTATTTCACTCCCCTCTGATAGTGGCTCTCAGTTCCATAAATTCTATATTTCTCAATGGGACCTTTGTACAGCCCCACTCACTGACTCATCTAAAACATTTAATGAAATGTTTTCCTGACATTTATTAAACCCATCTCTTTGGACTGCATCAGCCAAGTTGAACTAAACTAAATTTACTATCTTTCCCTTGTGCTTTTTGCTTTCTTCCAAGTTATCTTGACTCTCTCTTTGCCAATACATTTCCATTACTTCCTAAAAAATCCATTGCAAAATTATGTTCTTTAGGCAACTCGGGGAAATCAGAAATTAATGGATTTGTTTTTCTCATTGTTTTGAATTTCTGTTGGTTTTTAATTTTACTAAATTCCAGATTTCAATTTAAAGGGCAAGAGCCAGTATCTTGTTTTCCATGGAATCTTATGAACTGTTCTTGCTGCTCTTGGCACATGGTAGGTAGCCACCTGCCTTACCATGAGGCAGACTCATGGATAATAAGGTGTTAGTGTAGAGAAAGAGGGATCCTAAGTATTGGGAATTCTCTGTTTTGTATCTTTTAGAATGGTAAGAATGCTAAGACTTTACAGTCTTACTTGGAATAATATTTTGGAGACTAAAATGACACAGACTATAAAATTTAAAGTCTAGAAGACATACTTGGTTTCTAAAATAGCCATCCAAGTTTAATCTGCATAACAAAGTTAGAGCATATTTATTACGGGCATGGTAGGAGGACAGCTCACTTGAGCAAAAGTCCGTCCCTGACAGTCTGATGGTGTATTCATTTTTAATAAATTTGAATTCACATTATTCTACTGGTAAAATCTTTTCAGGATACATTCAGAACCAGAATTGCATATTGTCTTCAGAGCTGTTAGACTCATTTCCCAGCTCCCCAAACCATGACACTTTTCATGAAAGTTGATTTGCCTTAGAGGTACTAATTCTGAGCTGGGATTCTTTTAAGAGGTGGAGCTGTGTTTCCTGACTTTTTAGATCATTTGATAGTGTTAAGGTCTTGGGATATAGGGATTGGGGGTGGGAGACTGGGGATTCCTGAGTGAAGGCTAGGAGGAAAGCTATTTGAAGCTCTTTATTCGTCTAATCTTTCTGTATGAAATCAATCTCTTGAGCACTTTCCTGCCTTTTTAGCCCCACTCCAGCCACACCAGGTGAATCCTCAGTCCTAACACTGCTGACTGTGTACAGAGTTAGGGAATAGTCCCCTAATTCCACCCTGACTTCTGGCCTCAGTTGCAGAGTTCAAGAGTCCCCAAGACCACACTTGGGTTCAGTAATTTGCTAGGACTCAGAACTCACTAATAGCTGTTATACTCAAAATTATGATTTATTTCAGAAAAAAAATGCAAATTAAAATCAGTCAGTGGAAGAGACACATGGGGCAGAGTTCAGGAGGGTTCCAAATGCGGAGCTTCCATTTGTCCTTTCTCAGTGGAGTCATGGACAGTGGTAACTCTTCCTGGTATTGATATGTGACAACAACACACATGGAGTATTGCCAGCTGAATAAGCTTATCCGAGCCTTAGTGTCCAAGAGTTTTTGTTGGGTGTCCATCACATAGATATGGTTGACTGCCTATGTAGCTGACCTTAGTCTCCAGCCCCTCCTAAGGTTAAGCTGATACTGTGTAGCCCAGAGTCGTCACCATAAATCACATTATTAGACTATCTGGTACAACTCAAGGCCCCCAGTAAAGAAATACTCTTAACAAGCAGGGCATTCCAATGGTTTAGGATTACTTCTGGGGAGCTAAAGCAAAGATCAGACCTCTCTTTGGGCAAGGTTAAATTCTTTACTACATACTGTGCTAGTTTAATCCTCAGACCCAACTAAGAGGAATGGAAGGGAACTGGTTAAAATTTTTTTGGACCATGTGAATTTATTTTCTTGTCAAAAAATTAAATATATGTAAATTGAATTTAATAAAAAAGTAGACCCAAGTTGATAAAGCTCCCGGACACCTGAGAGAAGCCAACTCAGATCATTCCTGGTGGAACATACCTCAACCATAGCTTCAAAGAATGCCAAAGATAGATTGCCAGCAAATGAGCTAATAACAGTAATATTACAAATAAGTCACTATGAACAAGCATCAGCAGAAACAACTGATCCAGACCTACAGAAGCTTCAGATTTTGTAATTATTTGATATAGAATATAAAATATTTAAAGAAATAGAAAGATGAATAAAAACCATGAATAAGAAATGAGAATAAAGCAAGGCTGGTTGGTTTGTAAAATAAGCAATTAGATATCTTACAAATAAAAATATGTAATAATTAAAAGTCAAAAACTCAATGACAGGGAACTTAAGTTCTAGTCATGGTAGAGTAACAAGATTGATTTATGCTTCTGCCTTAAACAAATAAATAACTGGACAAAATATACTTTTAAAACTGTTTTAGACATTGGACAAGGGGTAGAACAGAACTGTGATACCTGAGAGAATTGAAACAAACATGTTGAACCCAGTGATGACCCTACCTTTTCAGCCTGGAGAAAGTTTCTAGGCTATAGCAGCTAGGATGGGAAGGGATACCCAAACAGGGCTGGCAGTCTCCGTGAATTGAGGAGACAGAGGTAAAAGTTCGGGCAAGTCAAGGCAGCTAGAATTTGTGGGCAGAGTATTTGAGAGAAGAGAGCTTCACACAAGAGAGCAAGAGGTATCCCCTAAGCCTGCACTGTCCAGTACAGAAGCTGCTCACCTTAAATGTTTACAGTGAGTCTATGGCCGTGCCACCCTGCACATGCCTGACCGCATCTGATCTCGAAAGCTGAGCAGAGTTGGGCCTGCTTAGTATTTGGATAGGAGACCACCTAGGAATACCAGGTGCTATAAAAAAAAAAAAAAAAAAGTTTACAGTAAAATAAAAATTCAATTCCTCAGTTGCATTAACCATATTTCAGATTCTCAGTAGCCACAATTCCAATATTGCAGAAAGTTTCTTAACTTTAGTGCCTTAGATTCTTTAGCTGAGTGCTAATCAGTTCATGATTAGTGAGGAACTTAACCCAGTGCCAGAAAAAGACCACTAAAAAGCATTAGGCAGAACAGTCCTTGGAATACAGGGCCACAAATATATTGTTTCCAACAGCCGGAAAAGAAACACCTTTTAACACTTGAGACATTGAGATGAATCTTCAGAAAGGTATTGCCTCAATATTGGTGTGTTAAATTAGCCCTGGTCTAAAGGATTTGCCTTAGATTTGCCCAACAAAGAATAAAAAGCAAGCCTCAGAAGGATCAAATTGTTTCCCAGTCACTTATTTTCTGAAACAAAGCTCAGAATTAAAGAAAGATTTAAAAAATTCTAGTCATTAATAAAAAATTTACAATATTTGGCATATAGTCACAAATTATCAGGCATACAAAGAAGCAGAGAATACAGTTCATATTGAAGAGTACAACCAGTCACTAGAAATAGGCCTAGGAATAACATAGATGGTAGAATTAGTAGATACATTGTTATAGTTATAACTATTCCAAATGTTCAAAAGCTAGATGAAAGATTGAGCATGTTAAGTAGATACATAGACGATATAAAAAATGCCCTAAATCAAACTTCTAAAAATGAAAATTACAATGCCTGAAATGAAAAATGTAATGGACAGGATTAACAATAGATAGGCATTGCAGAAGAAAAAAATTAATGAAGGTGAAGATGTAGTAATAGAAACATCCAAAGTAAAACATAAGAAAAAGATAAAAAAATATAAATATACAGTTTTAAATGAATAAGGAATAAGTGAGCAGTGAGACAACATCACGCAGTCTAAGAATTTGCGTAATTGGAGTCTCAGGAATGTGGGGGCAGGACAGAAAAATATTTGAAGAAATAATGACTGCATATTTTCTAAATTTCATGAAAACTGTAAACGCATAGATCCTAAAAGCTCATTTAAGATTTTCTCTTCATCTCTGATTTTAAACAGTTCGATAATGATATGCTTTGGTGTTGCTCTTCATGATTTCTCTGTTTTGAATTCTTTTTTGCTGCCCAGATCCATGAGAACTCAAAACAGAAAAATCATGATAAGAGCTATACCAAGACACATCTAATCAAGTTGCTTAAATCTAGTGAAAAGAGAAAGTCTCCAAAGCAGACAGAAAAAAATACACATACATATATTATATATAGAAATGTTAGAAACTGAATTGTGTCCCCCAAAATTCATGTGTTGAAGGCTCAACCCCCAGTACCTCAGTGTGACTATATTTGAAGAAAGGACCTTTAAAGAGGTGATTAATTTAAAATGAGGCTGTTAGAGTGGACGCTAACCCAATCTTATAAGAAGAGGAAATTTAGATACACAAAGGAACACCAGGGACATGAATGCACTGAGGAAAGACTACATGAAGACACAGTGAGAGGGTTGCCATCATCTGCAAGCCAAGGAGAGATACCTCAGGAGAAAGCAAACCTATGAACACCTTGATTTTGGACTTGTAGCCTCCGGAACAGTGAGAAAATAAATTTCTATTGTTTAAGTCATTCAGTCTGTGGTATTTTGTTATGGCAGCCTTTGCAAACTAATACACAAGGTAAGAATTATGGCAAACTTTTCACTAGAACCTAGGCAAACCAGAAGATACTGGTGTGGTAACATTAAAATGCTAAGTGAAGAAAATCTGTAAGTCTAAAATTATATGTGCACTGAAAATACCTTTCAAAATTGAAGAGGAAAATGTGCAGAATGGGTAAATCTCCAGGGTCAGAAAGGTGCATTCATGGTTGCTTAGGGCTGAGGATTGGGAGAAAATGGGGAGTTATTGTTAATGAGTATAGGTTTTTTTGGGGGGGGTGATGAAAATTGTTCTAAAATTGATTTAGTGATGGAAGCATAATCTGAATATAGTAAAAGCCATTGAATTATGCACTTTAATCGGGTGAATTGTATGGTATATAAGTTTTATTACAATAAAAATAATGAAGATAAAATAAAATACAAACAAGCTGGTAGGATTAATCACCATCAAACTACCACTACAAGAAGTGTTAAAGGCAGGAGAAAACTATACCAGACAGAAATTTAAATCTACATAAAAGAATAAAGAGAATCAGAAATCTACATAGAAAATAGTGAAGAACGCTTTTATTTGAAAAAAAGCCACTTAAAAAGCCACTTTTGTTTAAGACAAAAATAATAAAACTATTGTGGGATTTATAACATTTGTAGAAATAAAATGTATGACAGTAATTGCCCAAAAGGCTGAAAAAGGTGAAATAGAAGTGTACTGTTCTAAGATTCTTATATGTGAAGTGGTATATATTACTTGAAGGTAGACTGTGGTAAGTTAAAGATGTATACCCTAAATCCAAATTAGAAAAAAAAAAAGCAAAGAGGTACAGTTAATAAGCCACTAAAAGGAGATAATATTGAATCATAAAAATGATTAATCTAAAAGACATCCCCCAAAAAGGAAGATGAACTGAGTGGACAAATAGAAAACATATAGCAAGATGGTTGGTTTAAATCCAATCATATCAATAATCACATTAAATGTAAATTATCTAAACACTACAATTAATAGGTGGAAATTCTCAGATTGGATTTAAAAGCAATACCTAGTTAATTGCTATCTGTAAGAAACCCATTTTAAATATATTTAAACGCAGCGATAGACCGAAAGTACAAGGATAGAAGAAGACATACTATACAAACACTAATCAGAAGAAAGCAGGAGTTACTATATTAGTTTTAGACAGATTTCACAGCAAGGAATTTACCAATGATATAGAGCGTTGTTTCATGATGAAAAGAGGACTAAAAATCATAAGTATTTATGCATTTAATAACAACTTCAAAATACATGAAGTATGATAAAAATGAAAGGAGAAATAGAGGATCCACCAGTGGAGCTGAAAATTTCAACACTACTCTCAATAATTGCTAAATGAGATAAAAAAAAATCAGTGAATAACTTGACCTAGTTGACATTTATGAACCACTCTACCCAACAACAGCATGATACATATTCTTTTCTAGTATTAATAGAATGCTTGAAAAGATAGACCATATTTTGGGCCATAAAAGAAATTTTGATAAATTTAGGATTTAAATATACAAAGCACATTCTTTTATTATAAAGGGATTAAATTACAAATCTGTAACAGAAAAATATCTGGAAAATTCCTGAATATTTGGAAATTAAACAAATTCTGAATTAGATTATCAATCAAAGAAGAATAAGGGGAAATTAGAAAATAGTTTTAGAAGAATGAAAATGAGAACATGACAAAGCAAAATTTGTTGGTTGCAATTAATGCAGTACTTGAACGGAAATTTATAACATTAAATGCTTATATTAGAAAGTAGAAGGATCTTAAGTCATTGACCTAAGCTTCCAACTTAAGAAATTAGAAAAAGAAGAGTTAACTCCAAGTAAGCCGAAGAAAGGAAACTGTAAAGTTCAGAGCAAAAATCATTGAACTAAAAAACAGAAAAACTATAGAGATTATCAGTGAAACCAAAAGCTGATTCTTTAAAACAATGAACAAAATTGGTAAACTTCAGCCAGACTTAGAAAAGGAAGAGAGAACACATTACCAATATCGGGAGAAATGATGATTCTACAGCCATTATAAAGACAATAATGAATACTACAAACCATTTTATGCTAGTAAATTTGACAATGTACATTAAATGGACAAGTTTCTTGAAAGACACAAACTGCTAAAGCTGAGTCAAAAAGGAACAGATAACCTGAATAGGCCTATATCTATTACAGAAACCAAACTGTAGTTTAAAACTTTACTACAAAGGAAACTGCAGGCCTAGGTGGCTTTACTGCTGAAGTACACCAATAGTTTAAAGAAGAATTTATGTACCACTTCTTTATAGACTTTTGAAGAACTTAGAAGAGGGAGTGCTTCCCAACTAATTTTATGAGCCCAACCTTACCCTAATACCAAAACCAAAGACATGAGAAAGCTACAGTCATTATCCATTATGAACATTAGATGCAAAAATCCCACCCAGCATTCAAGGTTGGTTTAGCATTCAAAAAAAAAAACAAACGTATAGTTAATATTTATATTCAAACAATGTAATTCACTGTATTAACAGACTAGAAAAGAAAATAACAGTTATCTCAAAGAAGCAGAAAAAGTTTTTGAGAAAATTCAACTTCCGTTTGTGTTAAAAACTCAACAAATTAAAAGAGACTTCCTCAATCTGATAGAGGCATCTTTGACAAACCTGCAGCCGATGAAATACTGAATTCTTTGCCCCTAAGAACAGAAACAAGGTGTGGATGTTTGCTCTACCACTACTTTTCAGCATAGCACTGTGGATTCTTTCCCCCCAAGGGGGGAGCGGGGGGTAATAAATGGTATATTCTTGAAAAGGAAAAAGTAAAACTTTTAACGCTGGCGGAGGATTGCATCATGTGTATAGGAAACCATAAGGAATCTACAAAACTAGATTGTTTAGGAAGGTTGCAAGATACAAAGCCAGTATATAAGTCAGTTGTTTACTTACATACCAAGAAGTGCAATCCGAAATTGAAATTGATAAAACATGCTATTTATAAATAGAATAAAAATATGAAAATTTTAGGGCTAAATTTGATAATGCAATATAGCTATATACTAAAAGTACAAAACATTGCTTATGGAGAGAAGACTCAATATTGTTAAGATTTCAGTTCTTTCCAGATTGATTTATAGATTTACCATAATCTCAGTCAGTTGACACACTGACTCTAAAATTTATCTGGAAACACAAAATGTCTAGAATAGACAAAACAAATACGAAAACAAAGATCAAAATTGGAGGACTTAAACTACCTGATTTTAAGACTTATTATAAATATTTAGTAATTAAGATGGTGTAGTATTGATATGCAAATAAACATATAGATCAGCGAAAGAGAATAGGAGTCCAGAAATAGATCCACAAATGTATGGGCAATTGATTTTTAATCATTGCTAAGGCATTTCATTGGTGAAAGGATAACTTTTTAAATGTGTGGTCTTTAAATAATTGGATAACCATTATAAAGGAGGAAAAAAATCTTTTTTTTTCCTACTCCTCTAAATTCTCAGCTGAGCCTCTCTAACAAAACACATTGACGAGAAAAACGAGTTTATTAACATGTATCTTATACACGGGAGAAACTTAGGGATGAGTAACTCAAAAGTTTAGTTAGAACTTAGGTTCATATAGCTAGCATCTTAACAAAGGAACAAATTTTTAGAGAAGTGATAAGACAAAGGAAAATAACCTTGAGTCTCTGGGACTGGCCAATTATGGAAAGGCAAATATATGTGAAACTAATGATAGATAAAGGCTTGTTAGTAAAGTTTGTTATGGAGTGTCTTTTGGTGACATATCCAGGCTGATAAGAGTTGTCTCCGTGATTAAATTTTGTCTTTTCTGATAAAGAGAGTAGGAGGACTCTGTAAATTTATGTCCTGCTTTTAGGCAAATGGAGGGAAGGCAGAGAGTTTTTCTTGTATCTGCTTCTCCATTTCCTTCTGCTCAAAAATAATCTTTATGCCAAAGTGCATATTTTGGGGTGGCAAATTCTACCCTTCATATTAAAACAACAACAAAAAACTCTCCAACCTTACACCATCAAAAGTTAATTTAAAATGGATCATAGAACCTATGTGTATGAGCTAAAATGATTAAATTCTGGAAGAAAACATCTGAGAAAATTATCGTGACCACAGATTAAGCAGATTTCATAAGCAGAACACAAAACACAAAGTGTAAAAGAAAAAAATTGAATGTTTGAGTTCATCAAAATAAAATTTCACTTTTAAAAACATGGTAGAGAAAATTAAATGACAAGCCATAGAAGAGCAGAAAATATGTTTAAGAAAATTCCTGTATATAGGATATACGAAGAGCTCATAATTCAACAATTAAAAAACAACCTAATTTTAAAATGGGCAAGACACTTTGCTAAAGAAGATACAGGATTTTCAAATAAGCATGAAAAGATGTTCAACATTAGTCATAGAGAAATGTAAGTTAAAATTACAAGATACCGCTATACAATTATTAGCATGGCTGATCTTAAAAAGTGTGACCAAAGCAAATGTTGGTGAGTATGTGGAGCAACTGGAACTCATATATTAATGATAGGAATGTAGGATGGTACAACCACTTTGAAGCAGTTTGACTTTTTAAGAAATTAAACATGCATTTATAATGACACAGCCATTCTACTTCTGAAATGAATTCATATGTTCACATCAAGACTTGTATATGAATGTTTATACTAGCTCAATTTGTATAAGTTGTAAACAACCCAGATTATTTAACAGGTAAGCAGATAAATTGTTTATTATATGATGAGGTACTGCTCAGCAACAAAAATGAACTGGTAGTGATATACTAGTATGAGATATTGTAAAACCTATTTAAAAATTTTTTTGACAGTCTTTTGCATGTGATGTATTTTCTCATCTTAATTCACATTTACCTAACAGTAGAAGATGAGCTTCTTTTATTATTGGCCTTTTGGGTTTCTACTTTTGAGTCTTCGCCAGCTTTTCTGTTGAATTATTTGTCTTTTTTTATTTGGTTTATAATTCTTCATATATTACAGTGAGTAATATATGTATGTTTCCAAAAAAAAAGTTTTTTTCCAGTCTCTAGCTTATCTCTTAACTGTTAAATTTTTTTTATGCAGAAGTTTTAAATTTTAAAGTCATCAAGAGTTGCAATTATTTTTTCTCATTTGTGCTTCTGATTCTTATTTAAGAAATCTTTCCGTATGCTGAGGTTATAAAGATTGTTTTAAGGATTTGGTTTTCATAGGTAGGTTTTTAATAGACTTGGAATTCATATTGGTGTGTGGTGTAAATAGAACTCTGATTTTTTTCTATATGGATAACTAGTTGCCCCAAACCATTTGTTATTGAATATTAATTATGCCTCCTCTAATATAATCCAGTTTTCAGATATGTTGGTCTGTTCTAGGATCTCTGTTCTTTTCCATTGATCTGCTCAATTTCCACATGTCTTATTATATAATAAACCTACAGCTAGTAGGACAGATCTCTCTGCCTTGTTGATTTAATTTAAACTCTGTTGACATTTTTGTTGGAATTGCACTGAATTATATTAACATGGACAGAACTGGCTCCTTGGAATACTGAGTCTTTTCAGCTAGAGATATGTTCTATAACTCGCATTTGTTTAGGTTTTTTATTCCTTCAATAGCGTTTTATAACTTTTTCATTGAAGATCTTTTTCTGTTATTAGATTTGTACCCAGGTAGTATTGGCTATTATTGTTTATTCGTTCTCTTTTTCTGTTGTAATATGGGTACATTAGTTTGTAGGTACATTGTTGATTTTTGTACATTGATCTTTTTTTCAGCTGAGCTCTTTTTAATGCTAAGTTGGAATAGTTTAAGGCAAATCTATACATTTCATTTCACCTGTAAATAAACAAGATGCATCTGTAATAAGTACTCATTATTTAAATAACCACCATTCCATTTTCATATTTCACAAATTTAACAATGATGCTTACTGTCATTCATACACAGTTCACATTCAGTTTTCCTCAATTATCTCCAAGGTGTCTTTTCTTATAATTCTGTAAATATGGATCAAAACAAGGTCCATACATTTAAATTTCTTTTTAGTTGAACAAATTATGAGAACCAGAGAGTCACTTAGTGTTTATTTGGAGATGCTGTAGTTGAATATTTTTGCAATACAATCTAGAAGAGCTAGGGGACTTTTACGAGAATTATGATACTGCCCATTTTAAAACTTAATGACTTTCTTTGCTCAGAGTTATGAGGATCTGACCATGCCATAGTTCTGTGACCCAGCAAATGAGATTCATAGTTAACTTTAAGTTCAATTTTGAAGATTTTGTTTTGTTCTAAAGTTCATATTTAACTTTTCATATACTAAACATGGAGGGACCTAAAAATTCCCAGTTACCTATTTTCCTCATCGTCATCTATTAGTCCATGTAGTTCAGTACAAGAATGAGTATTTTCAAAATAATCTAATTATAGAATCAATTCATAGTTATTATAAACCTTATAGAAAATGCAAGTGAGTAAAACTGAAGAAAATATCACCTGCAATCTCACTCTTAAGAGACAGATACTTGTTATATTTTTATTATATATTTTTAATTATCTTTTTATAGAAATTTATTTACAGTTAATACCATAATGTATATATAGTTTTGCAGAAGATTTTTTCTAGATTATTATAAATATTTCCTATCACTAAAAAAATTATAAACACATCATGAGATTGACTTTATAATTGTCATTTGAATATGTCATCATTTATTATTATTCTTATTTTTGTCTATATAACTTATTTCTAGATTTTTCTCTATAAATAATGCTTATAAACATTTTATATATTTTTGATTATTGAAAAATGAAATTTCAATGAAAAACATTTAAAATGCTTAGAATGGTACTTAGAAAATACCATAAATGTACCATAGAAAATACTCAAAAAGATTTTGGCAAGTGCAACTGCTTTTATCATTTAATACGACCTGGAGGTTTTAACATTCTTTATGTGGATTTAGCTAATGATTCTTTAAGAGAATAGCTTTGTGAAGGAAAATGCATCCACTTGATCTTCTCCCTGCTCCAGCTACTGCCTCATTTCTCTTTACAGAAAAATTATTTGAAAGAGTTGTCTGTTCTTGCTATCACCAGTTTCTCTCCTCCTTTCTCTCTTGAACCCACTCCATTTAGACTTTCACCACCACCACTCTGTATTCCCAGTTAGCAGTTTAAGTTCTCATCTCACTTGACCTAAACATTTGACATTGTTTATCGCCTTTCTCCTCCTTGAAATGCTTCTTAATTTGGCTTCCAAAACATCACACTTTCCTTTCTCACTGGCCATTCCTTCTTAGTTGCCTTTGTTGAGCCTCCTGACCTTTTTTTTTTTTTTTAAGAAAAATTTCAAAACTATAAAGAAAGTAAAATATTATACTGAACCCCCTGTACCCTCCAAATAATCAACATTCTACTATTCTTATTTAATTTATATCTCCAGCCATTGCTTACCCTCATTTAATTATTATTTTTCTTATATTTTTAGAAGTCTTACTTATTGAGGTACAATTTACATAGAGTAACATTTACCCTTTTTAAGTGAACAGTTCTATAAATATTGACAAACATGTTTAGTCTTGTAGCTACCACCACAATACAGATACAGAATATTTCTATCACTTTAAATGGTTCCCTTTTGCCCTTTGAGTTTGTCCCTTTCCCTTACCCCAGATCCTAGCGGCCACTAATCTGTTTACTGTCCCTATAATTTTGACTTTTCTAGAATGTCATGTAAATAGAATCACATAGTATACATATATTTTGATACTGGTTTCTTTCACTCAACATAATGTCTTGAGATTCATCCAACTTGTTGCATTTATCAGTTCATTACTTGTTATTACTTGGTAGACTTCCATTGTATGAATGGACCACAGTTTAAACATTGACTCATGGAAGAATGTTTTGCTTGCTTGCTTCCTTGCTTGCTTCCTTGCTTGCTGCTTGCTTCTTCCCCCCACCCCCCTCTTTCTTTTCTTTGCAATTATGAATAGAGCGGCTATAAACATTCTTGTACAGGTTTTGAAAATAAGTTTTCTTTTCTCTCAGATAAATAACTAGAAGTGGGATTGCTGGGTCATGTAGTAAGTATATTTTAACTTTATAAGAAACTATCAAATTTATCAGGAGTGGCTGTACCATAGTATGAGATTTCCAGTGTATGAGAGTTCCAGTTGCTGCATATCTTCACTATGATTGTATGTATTTTACATGTAAGTCCTTTGCCCATTTTTAAATTGGGGTGTTTTTTTTTTTATCATTGAGTTTTGAGAGTTCTTTATATATTCTGGATACAAGTCGTGTGTTGAATACCTAATTTATATATATTTTCTTCCATCTAGTAGCTAGTCTTTTTATCTTAGCAGTGTCTTGTGGAGCAAAAGTTTTTAATTTTTATAAAGTCCAACTTGTCGGTTTTTTTCTTTTATGAATTGTGCTTTTGGTGTCTTAAGAACTTTTTGCCTAATCTCCAGTCACAAAGGTTTACTCTTGTATTTTCTTCTGAACATTTTATAGTTTTACATTTTACATAAGATCAGCAATCCATTTTGAGTTAATTTTTATGTTGATATTCATTTACTTTTCCTTTTGGATATCCAGTGATTTCTGTACCATTTGTTAGAAAGACTGTCCTTTCTCCATTAAATTGCCTTTGCACCTTTGTAAAATATCAGTTGATATGTTTTTACGGGCCTGTTTCCTGACTCTTTTTCTATTCTTTTGATCTGTGTCTTTTCCCTTCACCAATTTTATACTGTCTTGAATATTGTAACTTTTTAGTAGGTCTTAAAATTGGATACCATGAGTCCTATAACTTTATCCTTCAAAAATTTTTTGGCTATTTTACTTCTTTGTCTTTCCATATAAATATTAGAATGAGTTTGTCTGTATCTACAAAAAATCCTACTGGGATTTTGAATGGAATTGTACTAAATTTGTAGATCAGTTTAGGAAGAACTGACATCTTTACTGTGTTGAGTCTTCCAGTCCATGAAAACGGTATGTCTCCCCATTTATTTAGGTCTTTGGTTTCTTTCTGCATTGTTTTGTAGTTTTCAGTATATGGATCCTGTACATATTTTGTTAAGTATATACCTAAGTATTTAATTTTGAAGCAGCAATCATAAATGGTATTGTTCTTTAATTTTTGGTTTTTAGTTATTCATTGCTAGTATATGGAATTTGATTGATTTGGCAGTGTTGACTTTATATATCTTATGATTTTGCTAAACGCATTTATTAGTTCTAGTGTGTGTGTGTATGTGTGTGTGTGTGTGTGTGTGTGTATTCTTTGGTATTTTATACGTGTGGATTACTTTGTATTTTTTACGTACACAATTATGTTATTCGTGACGAGAAACAGTTTTTATTTCTTCTTTGTCAATCTATATGCCTTTTATTTCTTTTTCTTGGCTTATTGTACTGGCTGGGACTTTCACTAGGATGTTGAATAGTAATGACTGTGGACAACCTTGCTTGGTTTCTGATCTTAGGGAGAAAGGCATCAGTCTTTAGGTTTGTTGTTGTCCTTTATCAGACTGAGGAAATTTTCTTCTATTCCTAGTTTGTTGAGAGTTTTTATTATAAGTGAATGTTGAATTTGGTTAAATGCTTTTTCTGCAGCAGTTGAAGTAAACATGTGTTTTTTCTTCTTTAGACTCAGTATGGTGAATTACATTGATTGCTTTTGAAAAAGTAAACCAGCTTTGCATTCTTAGGACAAAACCCCCTTGGTTGTAATGCATTATCCTTTTTATGTATCACTGGATTCGATTTGCTATTTTGTCGAGATTAGCATCTTTGTGAGGATATTGGTCTATAGTTTTTTTGTAATGTTTTTGCCTGATTTAGATATCCTAAAATGATTTCTAAATGGCCTCATAAAATGAGTTTGGAAGTGTTACCTCCTGTTCTATTTCCTGAAGAGATTATATAGAATTGGTATTACTTCTTCTGTAAATGTGTGCTAAAATTTACCAGAGAAAATATCTGGACCTTTAGATTTTAATAGTTATAGGATTACTCGAGTTATCTGATTCATCTAGAGTGACTTGAAAATTTGTGATTTTCAAGGAAGTGAACTCTTTCAACTAAGGAGTTGAATCTATGTGTTTAAAATTGTGTGTAATACTTCTCTTATTGTCTATAAACGTGCAAGATCTGTAGTGATTTTTTTTTTCATTTATGTTATGTGTTTTCTCTCTCGTCAGTCTTGCTAAATTTTATTGATCTTTTTAAAGAGGTTTTGGTTTCGTTGATTTTTTTTTTTTCTGATTTCAATTTCATTGATTTCTGCTTTTTTATTCTGATTACTTTGAGTTTATTTTGTTCTTTTTTTAGTTTCTTAAGGTAGAAAGTTTGATTATAAGAGACCTTTCTACTTGTATTAGTTTGTTGGGCTACCATAACAAAATACAGACTGGGTGGCTTAAACAACACAAAATTATTTCTTACAGTTCTGGAGTCTGGGAAATCCACGATCAAGGTGCTAGCAATGTAAGTTTCATTCTGAGGCCTCTTCTTTTGGATTGTAGGCAGCTGCCATCTGGCTGTATGTTCACATGACCTCTTTTTGTGCATGCTGGGGGAGAGAAAGAAGGAGCAAGCTCTTTGGTGTCTCTTCTTATAAGGGAACTAATCCTGTTGGGTCAGGGCTCCATCTGTGTGACCTCATTTAACTTAATTACTTCCTTAGAGGCCCCAGTACAAATAAGGCCACACTGGATTGGGACTTTAACATATGAATTTTGGAGGGACACAAATATTTAGTACATGATATTACTTTTCTAATACAGTCATTTAATGCTACATATAGATTTCTTTCTAAGTACTTAGTTTGCATCCCACAAATCTTGATATGTTATATTTACATCTTTGTTCAGTTCAAAATTTTTCAGTTTCCCTTGAGATTACTTCTTTGATCCATGGATTTTTTAGAAGTGCGTTGCTTAATTTCCAAGTGTTTGGTGATTTTTCCATTATATTTTTGTTATTGATTTTTAGTTTAATTCCATTATGGTCAAAGAACAAATTTTGTATGATTTCAGTTCTTTTAAATTCATCTAGGTTGTTTTATGACTCAGCGTATATAGTCTATCTTGGTGAATATTCCAGGAGCACTTGAAAAGAATGTGTATTCTGTTTTTAGTTGGAGTGTTCTATAAATGTCAGTTAGATATTGTTCAGTTCTACATCCTTGTTAATTTTTGGTCTAAAGTTTCTCTATTCCTGAAAGAGGAGTGTTGAAATATCTGACTGTAATTGTGCATTGGTTTATTTTTCTTCTGCCATCAGTTATTGCTTTGTTGCATTTTGAAACGCTGTTATTAGGTGCATATAGACATTTAAAATTGTTATTTTCTTGATGAATTGTCCCTGGTACCATCATGCACCATTTACCATTGTGTACTTTATCCCTGGTAATTCCTTTGTTCTGAAATCTACTTTGTCTAATATTAATATAGTTATTCCAGCTTTTTTGGGGGGAGAGGTTAGTGTTGGTATAGTGTATCTTTTAAATTTTAAATTAATAGACTTTATTTTTTTAAAAAGTTTTAGGCTTACTGAAAAATTGAGCAAAAGTACAGTTTCCATATACTACCCTCCCCCAATACACATACAGTTTCCTCTATTATTAATATTTTGCATTAGTGTAGTACATGTGTTATAGTTGATAAACCAGTTTGATATTTTATTAACTAAAGTCCATAATTTATGTTAGGTTTCACTTTTTCTGTTGCATAATTCTATGGGTTTTAACAAATGTATGATATCATGTATCCACTAATAAAGTACCATACAGAATAATTTTTTGTATTCTGTTTGCTTTTAACCTGCTTATATCATTATATATATTTGAAGTGAGTTTCTACTATTTGGACAATCTCTATCTTTCAATGGGTATTTTTAGACTATTTACATTTAATGTAATTATCGACATGTTTATATTTAGCTCTCTCTTCTGTTTTTTCTTTGTTCTTTTTACTTTTTAATCCTCTAATGATTCCCTTTTCCTGCCTTTTAAGTCATTTGAACATTTTGTAGTGTTTTGATCATTTAAATGTATCTATTAGTTTTTGGCTTTATCTTTTTATATGGTTTTTATTAGTTGCTCTAGGGATCTCTATACACACATACACACGCACACACACACACACACACACACTCTCTC
>NW_024342474.1:1308917-1378968 GCF_902729225.1 Pteropus medius | reverse complement strand
CTCCCTTTTAATGCTCTATTTAGAATTAATACTTTGCCATTTCAGGTGGAATGTCGAAATCTTAACCACCACATAGGTTTATTTCCGGTCCTTAATGTTGTAATTATCGGACGTATTACATTAACTTATATACATTGAAAATTACATAATATAATCTAATTTTTGTTTTCAAACCTATTTCAAAGAACTCAGTTAGGAAAGAATAATCTATTGTATGTAACCAGATATTTAGCATTTATATTTTTCTTCCTTCATTACTGGTGTACCATGTAGTATTTCCCATCTTTTTGAAGAACTTTCTTTGGCAGTTCTTTTAGAGGTCTTCTGGCAATGAATTATCTTAGTTTTCCATCATCTGAGAATGTCATAATGAGATCTTCATTCCTGAAGGATATTTTCTCTGGATGTAGAATTCTCTGTTTATAGTCATTTCCTTTCAGCACTTAAAAAATGTTCTACATCCTTCTAGTCTTCATAGTTTCTGCTGAGAAATATGAAGTCATTCAAATCAGTGTTCCCTTTTAAGTTATGCATTATTTTTCTCTGCTTTGAAAATTTTTTCTTTGTCTTTAGTTTTTAGCTGTTAGACTTTGAAGAGTTTAGGAGTGGATTTGGTTGTATGTATCCTGTTTAGGGATTGCTGGGCATATTAACTCTATAGGTTTATGTCCTGCTAAATTTGTAAAGTTTTTATCCATTATTTTTTCAAATATTTTACCACATTCTTTCTCTCCTCTTGGGACACCGATAGCCCAAATATCAGAGTTTTTGGTATTGTGCTCCAGGTCCTTGATGATCTGTTCTTTTTCCTCCAATTTTTTTCTCTTTATTGTTCATATTTGATATTGATTCATATTTGATATTTCTGTTGAAATTTGATGTCTTCAAAATTATCTACAGTTTGAATTTGATATGTCTTCAAATTCACTCATTCCTCTGTCATTTCTGTTCTGCTATTGAACTCGTCAAGTGAATGTTTATATTTTGCTTGTTATATTTTTCAGTTCTAAAATTTCCAGTTGGTTCTTTTTTATATCTTCTATTTTTTTTCTAATAAATTCTATCTTTCCATTAGTTTTTTTCTAATTTGTTAGAGCATTTTTATAATAGCTACTTTAATAGCTGTCAAATATTGCCTACATTTGTGTCATCTCAGTGTTTTGTCTGTTCATCTCTTTTCCTGTGCAAATTGAGATTCTCTTGGTTCTTTGTATGCCAAGTAACTTTGGATTGTATCCTGGAAAATTTTAACATTATATTACAAGGGTCTAGGTCTTGTTTAAATGTTATGGTGAATATTGACTTTTATTTTAGCAGACATTTAACCTGGTTGAGTTCAGCCTACAAGTTCTGTCTAGTCTTTAGTTGATGGTAATTCCAAAGTCATTTCAGTTTTCTAAGCTCTTGCAGTGCTGTTTAGATCTGCATTGCATGTGTACCATTAACTCATCTGAGACTTGGCCAGTAGTTATTCTCATAGTTCAGAGTGACATTATTGTTAGGAGATACATACTGAATTTTTTTAGGTGTGAAGAGTCATTAAAAGAACATTTCAAATAGTCTTGAAAAAAATTTATACACACATGCATGCATGTACACATATTAACTAAAGCTGTATGTGAACCTAGATGACTATTATACTACTTTTTGCAAATGTTGTGTATGTTAGAAATTTCTCAAAAATTTGGAGGCAAACAAGAAATATGTTTTAAAAAATGCCATTTCTCTGCTTAAAAACCCCCAATAGACTTTCATCTTGCCAAGTATAAAAGCCAGATTCCTTTCAGTGGTCTCTTTGGCCCTTTAAGATCAGCCTTCCAACCCCGTAATGGCTTCTTATCTCATTCAGAGTAAAAGGCAGAATCCTCTTTTTTTCCTTTTATATGACCCTTAATGAATCTCTCATGTTCCTAGAGCATATCATAGTATCTGGCCCATAGTAAGAACACAAGCACACAACAAATGTATTTTAATGAATGACTAGTTATCTTTGTGACAAGTTTTATAGTGTTCTTCAGGGTGCCTGGACCCTGCCCATATGTTGTTTTGTACTATTGTCGACCTTGCACCACCTATAATGTCCATTACTTGCTGTAGCAATAGAGATTATTACTGCCTTTCCTTAGACTCTTAAAAATTAGAGCCTAAGTTCATTTCTGAGTCTTCTGTCCCAGAGACATACTTTTAAGAACTATTGCTCTTCTTTCCTGGCATCCTTTGTACCACTTACTTTAATCTATTTATCCACATTCCCATCCTTATATTGTGTTCTCTTCCTTTTTCATCAGGTCTATCAGTAAGATGCCTTTATAATTTCCTCATCTCTCCATTTTATAGCCAAAGTCTTCTCTCTGTCCTTTTGGGGACAGATACGGGAGGAGGAACAGATAGCTACAAGAATTCTATGTTGCCTACCTTCTTCCCAAAATAAAAAATGATTTTACTAAATCTTGCTGAAAAGAAAATTCTCTGTAACTAGATTTGGTCTTAGTTTCTAAAGTACAGCCCAGTAGCTTTTAGGCAAAGACTGTTTCTCTGGCCTTAATTATTTTACAGGTGAGAAAAAGGCAAAATAAATTTAAAAGTGAACTCTTAATTTAATATGTATGCCCAACTCATTATTCTTCTCTAATAAGACTTTATTTTGGCATCTTAACATATGCCGCAGAAAAGAGCTGCTGCTGTGTCTTTAAAAGCTATCCTCAGAGCAGTGTGGAGGCAGGCATGTCACTGAAGTGCTTGAATGAGAGCGAAGAGGTGGGGGGTGTGCTCTTGCAGCCTCTGTGTGTGTGTGTGTGTGTGTGTGTGTGCGTGCGCGTGCGTGCCCGCGTGTGTGTGCGCGCCCGAGCGTGCATGCGCTCACGGGCGTGCACACGCACGCAAGTGTGACTGTTGGCAGAGCTCTAGGTGACATCCCTCTGAACAGCTGGGCCATGGTCTGCTTCAGAGCTTTTTGTCAGAGCAATTAGCTTGCTGGAGACGCAGCAGCAAGGATCCGTAACATTTCATTCAAGGGTGAAGGGGTAGGAGGGGACTGTGGATGGGAGGAAGAGGCACAGGTTGCCCAGAAGGAATTTCTTCAGCCAAATTCCGGCAGAACAGATTCTTACGATGAGGTCTCCATTAATAATGTGAGCTCGCTGTTGGTTTAAGTGCAGATCTGTCTGGGGTGAGTTTTGGATAATTTTATTTCTTTATGTAAAAGTCCTTGAACTCTGGGGACTGCGTAGGGAAGAAACTAGAAAGATAGTATCTTTTGTATTTTGGCCAATTTAACTGTATAATACACATGAGAGAAATTAGGGAATTTTCACATGTTAAGTTTTGTGAGGGTTTTGTGGCATTTTCGTTGTTTATCTTTAAAATGTTTTTTAAATTAGGTTTGCTAGAACTTTTACTATATTCAGATTCTACCTCTCATGGCTATTTCAAGTGATGCTTCATTCAGATTTAGCATATGAGAATAGTGGTGATTTCTGTTCTCTTTGGTGATGCTGTTGACGCACATTGCAGGAAGCAGGGAATCCCCTATAAATATCCTCCACTGTGTCATTCCATAGCTCTCCACACCTGGCTGGTGAATATGTCTCTTGGTCCTATGTCTTTATGTAACTGTCCCCTAGTCTTTAAATGTGATAAGAAGACTATGTCGCCTTTGCTGTATCTAGGAAGAATTTTTGATTATGAACATCTTAGAAGGAATTTGTTCAGTCTTGTTAACCAAAACATGCCTTTTGATATGTTGAGGTTGTCATAAGAATTTCCCTGTGGGTTTACTGCTTCTTATTTTGGATTACTTGTTTGTTTCTTATAATTGGCTTGTTTTGTTTGCTGGCCTTGGTTTCTAAAGAGTGCAGAGATGGGATTCCCTCTATCTCCAGTGACGTAGTGATTTTGTTTGCAGTCTTTTTCTTCTGGAAGGGAGGGGACAGAAAGAAGGAAGAAGAAAAATCCATCATAAGTGATAGTTCTCCTATCTATGCCTTGATGATAACTGGGTGCATTGAACAGAGCTGAAGCCAAAGTAGGATGTTGTTAATGATAGGGATGGTATTTGTTTCCTTTTAGAATAGCCTAGGGCCAAAGTTAGGATTACTGAAGCAGAGTACCTGAATTAACCATATGTGTCTTACTGCTAATGAATTTTACCTAATTGTTTTTTCTAAATATGGAATGAAAAGGGCTCATGATCAGGTTTTGAAATCTATCATCTATGAAAAATTCTAGGTTGAATTTTGGAATTTGGCATTTTCTACCTTATTTGCACTGAGCAAGCAGTTTGTACGCTCTTTCTCATACCTCAAACATAGGTAGTTATATAAAATTCCTTGCCACCGTAGTTAAGAGTAAAACTCTATTTTGAATGTATGGAGCTAAAGCAAAGCTTTAGGAAGTAATTGTTAGATATACGCCTACGTGTGAACCTAATTTATCTTTCTGGATTAAGTGCTTGGGCTTCTGATTTCTTTTTATGCAACTCCATTTTAATACCACGGATCTCTGGAGGGCTGCCTGCAAAGGTCGGTTTGAAAAATTTAGTAGACTAGAGCCTGGAAAAATTTGAAGTTTGCTTGTCTCTGGATATGTTTTTGATAGCATATGTGGAAAAGTACCTTTAAGAACTACTGGTTTATTTTCTATCCTGATATTCTTTTCTGTTCTATGCTTTCATTTATTCTAAGTTATATAGGTAGAGTGAAAAGAATAATAATGTCTGCTTTTCAGCTTACATTATGCAGTCCTGTTTTTTACGATCATTCAATTATATTAATAATTATTACAGCCATAAATATTTCAAACTAACAAAATTCTTATTTGGTGAGAAGGGGTGGAGAGAGATAACTAGGGTAAACCAAGAGCATTCCAAAAGAATAACCTATTTAGAAACTTGCCAGAGACTGGAGCTATAAGGGTTAAGGGAAATTCCACTGCATCCATGCATCTCAATATTGCAGCAAATATGTGGATAATTTCTTGCTAGCTTTTCAGGAAACCCCTGTGGTGGACAACCCTTGTTAATCGTTGCTGGGAGACTGCTCTGACGTCACTGTGTTCCCCGTCTGCAACAAGGACAGGAATAGCCTTTGAGGGGGAAGAAAACTGCTGTGAAGTTAAAAGATGAGGGTTTTGTTAACTTGGTTTTCCTTCCATCTGGGAGTGGGTGGTTTAGACCTAAAGTCTTTCTTAAATGTTTCAGTCATTAGCAATGGAAATATTATTAAGAATCCTTTTTATTTTAACTGGAAGTGACTTCTTTTTTAATCTTTGTTTTCTAACCAAGGTTTGAAAGGTCAAGGAAAGAAAAGCTGTTGAAAGATATCGGAGAAGATTTCAGTTTCTTTTTATTCTTTTTTTCCACTTTTTTGTTTAAAGGAGGAGGAAAAGATCAAGAACTTTCGCAAAAGGTGTTTAGCATCATCCTGTTTGGGGTCATTAAAAATGTGATATATGTTGGAAGAACTTTCTGGCAAAATTGATGACAACTATTTCTGTGCCCGAAAGTTGCTATATGTACTTTTCTCTGATGTTCTCTTCTCCTAACCCACCCACACCCACTGCTGTATAGCCTGTTGGGAGCTTTTTTGAAAAGCATAGTGACTAAATGCTTAGACTCTGATTTAGGCTGCTTGAGTTCAGTTCCCAGCTATGCCAACTGGTGATTCTGTGCCCTTGGACAAATTACTTAACCTCTCCATTTCTTCATATGTTGAATATATGAAATAAAGATAATAACAGTATCCACCCCCTAGGGTCGTGAGGACTAAAAGAGTTAGTACATGTAAAGCCTTTAACATAGTCCTTGGTCATCTTAAAAGCTTACTTAGCATTAGCCATTATGATTAATATTTAGAAATTAACTGAGAATTTACCATTTATATCTTCAGATTACCTGTAATTTTTGAGGAAGCCAGGAGAAACTTTTCAAGCCATGTAAGATAGATAATTGAGTTTTTAAGTGAATATAAGTACAATCTAAATATTTAAGCTTAAAATGGACACAGTTGATCCTTTTAGGAAGTGACTTTTCTCATTTTGATGCCTATAGGCATCAAACCTGTTCCCTCAGATTAACAAGGAATTTGTTTCTTATTTTCTACCATTGATTCTGATCTTCTTTAAAATCTTAAACACTTACCTTTGTTCTCTCCCTCTGAAACTTATATCCTCTGCTTTTCTTTGTGTGAGTTGAGTTGGTGTTCTTCCTCTATATATTCGTGAGAGTATAAGGTTTACATAAAGTACTGTGTATAAAAATTCCTTAAATTCTACCTTTAAAAAAATCTAGAATCTTAAATGGACCAAATGTCAAAACACAAATACTAAAATATCCAATATCCTCATATCTTTTTACCTTCTTTTAATTATGTATTAAAGACTTATTAGAGTATTGCTCCTCTGTTTTTTGAGGATTCACCTTTTGGATTGCTCTCCAAACTACCAAGGTAACACTGATAAGAGCTAGTAAGGTGTGTAACATTAACGACAAAGAGAATATCTACCTATGTAACTTTTTATCCTTTCCTCCCTATTAATTTTCTTAGGCCAGTGAATCTTAACGAATACAGGGCACATATCTTTTCTAGTGGAATATATGGGGAAGGAGAGTTAATATTATTAAAAAGGGGCATGAGCTGAAGAAAAATAAAAAGTGAGAAGCACTGCCTGGGTGAATGCCGTTAAAGTCCAGGCAGTGCCATGGGATGTGCTAAGTGGACATTATGTGTTGCTGGGGGAACAGTTGAGAAACACTATAATTAGATAGTGTGACTGTCCTTGCTTCTATTCACTGGAGTGCACTAAGGGGGAATATTTTTAATCTTCAAAACTCCTGAATGTATTTATCTTAGTTGGGAGTTGATGAGAAATGTAAATGAAGATTGAGGTACAAAAATCTTCATCACAGCATTATTTTATTATAAAAATAAACAGCTTCTTAAATATTCAGTAATAGGGAAATAGTTAAATTATGGTACATGTTTATTAGATAGCTATTAAAATGACTATTAAAAGGAATAATGGAAAAATGGTCACAGTTTTAATAGTAGTAAAAAGTATGGTATAAAAATGTTATAATGTAAATTACATAAAAATTATTGGATATAGAAACATCTAATATGGATATAAATATGGAAACAAAATTTAGAAAACTATATCTCAAAACATTGCTTTTATTAATAGTTATCTCTGAGTTATAGATTATGAGTGATTTTTTTTCTTGTATGTTTTCTATAAATATAATGAAGGCGATAGTACTCTTCTAATCAGAGAACCAGCCAGGGGCTGCACTGCCAATCCTGGGCAACTTTGCCAAGGCCACATTTGATGCCATCTCTAAGATGGCGTCTCACCCTCAACCTCTGGAAAGAGACCGTGTTCATCAACTCTCCCTATCAGGAATTCACTGACCATCTTGTAAAGACCCACAGTAGAGTTTCTGTGTAGAGGACCCAGGCTCTAGATAATGTTATACAAGAGAAATAAAGTGAATTAACTCTTTAAAAGAATAAAAAATTTCTTAATCCTTACTGTTAGGATGTGAAAGTAAATTTTTCATATGTTATGGTGCAGATATATGTAATGATTTATATAAATTCCTGAGCATAGTGTTTGGAACACAGTAAATGCACAATAAATGATAGCTGTTGCTGTTGTTATTATTTGAGGAAGATAGTCACCTATGATCAGAGCCTGGGGCTTTCATATTGAGAGGCAACATTACTGAGAAAATATTCATGTAGCTTCTTGTCTTTCTGAATCAAGAACTATGTTGTCCTTTTATATGTACAATGCTGGCACAGAATCTTAAAAAACAAAACAAAACAAAACAAAAAACCAGTTATAGGACCAGAATGAAGTGTTTTGTTTTTCTCTTATGAAGGTACAAAGGAAACTGGTGTAGAGAGACACCTAGTATTGATTTTTGTTGTTGTTGTTGTTGTTGTTGTTGTTTTAGCTTTGATGTAATTTATGACTCCAAGTTGTTTTTACCCCCCTTTTTGGGTTGTTACCGTATGCTTGGGAAGTTTGAAACAGTGTAGCAGAAAAGGTTTTCTCTGTTCTAGGAATTTCTAGTACTTTGTTGCTTCTCATGTTAGTCTTCCCTTATGGATTGGGTCCCTTGGAACTCATTGCTGACAAAAGAGATGTAGACTTCCATCTACTTTGGACTCGTTTGGAAACTGAGATGTACATGTAAGAAACTATATTCAGCATGTGAAAAGCATACTGAAAATAACACATTTGAGCAACTGGGCAGTAATGTCAGATATTCTTACCATTTAGCTGTTTATTCTTCATATTCACTATAAATCTTAATATGTGTCTTGTACAATAAATACATATTTAGTAAATAGTCATAGAATGACTATACTCCCCTCCCTCCCTCCTTCCACCCCGCCTCTGTCTCTCTTTCATTGTGTTACTGAACCAAAGTCCATGTGCCCTACAGCCAAAACTCAAAATGTCAGTTTGGAGTAAGGAAAGATTTATTGAGAAGTTGCCTGGCAAGAAGGTAGGGCCTCCAGTCCATCTTGCTTGCTGCTGAACTAGGTTAAGGGTTTTCAAGGGGCTAGGGAAGAACAGGTATGCAGGAGTGCTGGTGGGGCAAGTTTTAATTGGAGAACTTTGGAACTTAGCCATTTCTGAAAAAGGCCCATCAACACTAGATCTTCCTGGAGAATGGACCCTTGGCTTCTGAAAAGGTTCCAGTGTTAGGGTTCTGGTGTTCAAGTTCCAGTTATGTCCTGGTCCTTTGGTTCCCTGGGGTGGGGATAGGGGCAAGACTTTGGTTCCGGGTGCAGCTGGAGGCCAAAGTTCTCTCCTCTGTGCATGTTTTGGCTGCATGACCCATGGTCCCGGTCTGCTGTCCCTGAATAACAACTCAGCACCTCGTCAAACAGAATAGGACCATTTTGAGCTGGCTCTGTGGTTACAGTATTATTGACCATATTCCCTATGCTGTACTTTACTATCCCCATGACTGTTTTGTAACTGCCAATTTGCACTTCTTAATCCCTTCAACTTTTTTACACAGCCCCCTAATCCCCCCTCCCTGTAGTCTCTTAACACCATGGCCTTTGTTCCTGAGACCATTTCTCTTCTGTAATGCACAATAATGAGAATGTACTTAATGCCACTGAATTGTACACTTAAAAAGGATTAAAATGGTAATTTTTAGGTTCTACATATTTTACCACAGTGAAAACAAAACAAAACACAACAAGGTGAACCAGAGGAAAATGTATAGTTTCCAAGCGAATTTTAACCCTGACATCTCAGATTCTTTCTGTTCCTCAGCATTCACTTACCGCCATATACCAGAAGGTAGGAACCAAAGTTGTTTATTGCAGCGAGAGATACTACATCAATTACTGGTGAAAAGCATGCCAGAAAAGGGGAATGCTTAAAATACATCATGTGGATTTTAGAATATTAATGAGCACCATTGGGGAGAATGATGAGTTTTTTTTGTCTAGTCTCCTCATCTAGTATGTAATTATCTTTTTTCTTCTTCGCTTCAAGGAAGTCTGCAACTGAGGGAGAAGGAATGGAGACATATGATATGTGAAGAACAAATGTATTATTTCCTCATTTGGACATGACAGTCTTTTTTCTCTAAGCATAATGGGTGGGATGGGGGAGGGGAGTATAGAGGACAGGCATCATAGAGTTCTGAGGACTGCGATTTGAGAGTATGGAGCATAAGAGCTTGATACCTGTGAGTTTTCACGTTCATTTTAACATTTCAAAAAAATTTATGGGAAACAACAAAGGTTAGCGATCTTAAATTAAAACTTTTAGCTCTTTTTGTATATTGTGGCATGGGAAGCTTCAATATTGTGACTTTAGCTGGGCAGCACTCCCCTTATACTAATCCCTCAATTTGTCCTTGTGTTGATTTTTCATAGTTCAAGGATTTCTGAATTTCTCTACTGAAATTGAAGGAGAAATCTCCAGAGTTTTTGGAATCCCTTATTATTTGCATAGATTCATTGTCATTGCTATTGACTTTTTCTCCCACTAGTTCATTTTTAGTATATCAGAATGGCAGCATTTCTTATTTGTCTATAGAGACTATTCTTTGACAGTGCAGCAGTTTCTGTGGAAAATGATTTATTTAAAAAAAAAAGGCAAGGGGAATCGCATCTTGTAGCTCTTAGTGATAGAGCCTGTTGCCATGGAGTCCTGAACCAGATTGGCTGACCTGAGGGCCAATGAGCAGATAGAACATAAGCACATCATCATTTAACCTTGCAAAATTCATTTACTCAGTGATATATGACATTAATACCATAACTGTATATAGACCTGTGAAATATTTCAAGAATGGTATATGACGTTTGTCTCTTTTCTTTCAGAATTTGCTATTTAATATAAACACTGTAATAATACATTATCTTAATGTGATTTGATTGAGAGAAGATAGGGTGGGAAATATCTATCATCTATTTCTGAATCGAGCTGCTGCTGCAGTCAGTTGGGCTTATGCCATGTCTAAGTCAAATTCTGGCCTTCTAAACCAGAGATTTGTCTTCATATCTGAAGTGGCTTTGCTTATTTTGATAGCTTTAAAGATGAATCAGGAATTGGCAGCTTTTTCTTACTTTTATTTCCTTCTTTCTCTTCCATGGTGATATGGTAGATCCCTTTTGATGTTACATTTACATGCCATTTGGTCTGGAGTTAGAGGATTAGCTGGGAGTAGCCTCCTTGTTTTCCATCTTCACTTCCCTAGCGCGTTCATATTTATTGACGTTGGTCTGGGAGATTTCGCTCATTCAGATCAGTGTTAATTCCTTGTCATAGCAGATCGTGACATGTATCTTCTGTATGTTACTGCTTTAGAGATTGATAATGATTTATTCATACAAAGAAAAGCCCCTCTCTAGATGTTGTAAGTGAAAAAAGTAAAGAGTATTATAGTTTTTTTATGTTTTACATCAGGGATACTTGAAAAATAATAGTAGGTCTTATTCTCTTCTCCAGTGCTCCCATGCTTGGCTATTTACAGATTTGAAGAATTGAAAGAGACTCAAGAGGTCCATGAGTTTGTTCCCTTCTTTTGAGCTATTCAAGCCTCTATGAATAATGAGGATGTGAACTTTTCATTATGCCATCACATTCTGCCTCAGAGGAAAACAAACAAACAAACTTCAGATTTATTTATGAAGCAAAGAGGAGCAAAAAGTCCATTCAGTATCTGATTAACTTTTTGTGAGGGAGACCTTAAAGAAGTAGGATAGGAAGTATTTGGGGTTTTATAATTTTAGTTATTGTAACCAGAGAAAGACTCACTGAAATGGCATTTGAATAAAGACCTGAAGAGACCTGAGTAAACAGGCCATGCTGTTATCTGAGAGAAGCTCATTCCCGAAGAAAGAACAGTAAAAGCAATCACCCTAAAATCGTTTTAGAGCACAGGGAGCAACCAGTGTGACTGGAACTACATAAGTGGGGGGAGTAGTAAGAGTTAGGGTCAGAGGGCAAACTAGTGGTCATTTTAAGGACTTTAACTTTTGTTCTGAGTAAGATGGGGAGCCATTGGAGGGTTTTGAGTAAAGGCATACCATGATCTGGAAATGTTTTTACACAGTTGCTGTGGCTACTATATTTAAGAAATGCTGTAGGGGAGTGAGATTGGGAGTGAGAAGACCAGTTAGAAAGCTATTGCAGTCATTCGACCAAGAGAAGTGGCAGCTTAGACCAGGGTAGTAGCTATGGAAGTATATGAAGTCATCAGATTTTGGATATTTTGAAACTAAGTCAACAGGATTTGCTCCTCGATCATTTAGATCATTATTTTACTCTTCTATAAAAAAGTAATGATAATATCTGCTTGTAAGGGATCAATGATAAACATTCTAGATTTGAGGCCTCCTTACGTTCTGAGCCATCAAACATTGTGTGTTCTTTAAACACCTTACTTTAAAAAACTTACCTACTATAACATGCTTGCTGCCTCATACACTCTGGAGACTGAATGTTCTTTATTTTGTTGGGTGCTGTCCCTAATTCATCCTATAATGATGCTCAGCTTTTTCTTTGCAACAGAGGTAGTATTAGAGCACAAGGCTGATGCTCCTGTATCCTCCATAAAAATGCTAACTTTCCCTCATTTTACTTCTTCCCCCACACATACATATAAGCTCCAGGGTGTTGAGGGAGGATTCTTTACTTATAGAATTGAGGAATTGTTTTTTATTGTTTTCATCATTATTCTTACTTTGTGTGTTTATGTGTGTTTAACATATATGTACCTCAAAACCTAAACAGTATCTTAAACAAGACAAAAGTTTATTTTTATCTCACATTCAGGAAATTCAGAGGTAGTCTAATCTAGGCCTGGTCTAGTCAAGGACCCAAGTTCCTTCTGTCTGTTGCCCCACTGTCAGTAGTTTTCAATCGTAGTATCCTCTCACAGTCCCAGATGCTGCTGAAACACCAGCCTTTACTTCTGTATTCCAGCCAGCTGGAATTAGGAATGAGTAAAGAAGGGCTGCCCACTTCCTTTAAGGATACTTCATAGAAAAAAAAAAAAGATACTTCATAGAAGTTTTATTACTACTTCTATTAGTTTCCTAAGACTGCCATAACAAAATACTGTAGACTGGAATAATTTCTAAGGATTTCCAGTTCTTTCATGTCAAATTAGATTGTTTCTATTCCATTTCTCTGGCCAGTCTCACGTTCAATTTTACATTTTGAAAGATTCTTTTAATGCTAAATTATTGACTTAGGTGTCCTTTTCACCTATCAGCTGGTGGCAGTCACCTCTGAAGTCATCACAATGGGGCAATATAGACTTAGCTGCATGGTATTTAAGTTGGCAATAGAACATATCCTGAAATTCCATGAACAGTAGGTAAATTGTGATTTTTCTTTTTTTCCCCCGGAATGTCTTGTCTGGGTTGAGTTGGAAACAATTTTACCAGAGCATGGGAAAAAAACAGTGTGAACTTTCAAGGTGCTTTCCATCCCTAAGATTCTATGATATTTTCTACATAATGGCATTACTATGATAAAGTTAAGGAAAATGGAAGTAGCAGAGGGAAAAGCCCTACTGCTGCTCTTTGTTTGAGAGAAGAAGAAATTTGATTTGTTCTGTTTCACTAGAGGAAGTAAAATGGGCATTTTGGGCCAAGAATATAGAGAAGCCAATAAAAACTGTAACAAGGCCCAACTAACACTTCAGTCCATTGATCACAGCACCTGCAGTTCTCATTTCAGGGCAAGTACAACCATAACAGATATTGAACAAAGAAAGAGGGTACATGTTTAGAACATTTTAATCTCGTTTCTCTCTTTACTTTGCCTAAGGTCTTGTTCTGGACATAAGCCAACTCCCGTGGCCTTCCTTATACACCAGTGAATCCTTTTGCATTTGTAAAGCAGAATGATTTTCTCATGCTTCCTTGATTTAGAAAATTGGCACAATTGTTGTTATTATTTTTATTGGCCTAATGCTAGTGAAACCTACGACAGTTGACTTCTGAAGTTCTTAAAGGACTTGGTAACTGTCATGTGACTTTAGCTTTGCATGTTCCATTCTTTTCCCTGTATTCTGCTTTCTTTGTTTGAAGAGAAGGGAGTGTTGAGCCCATATTTCTCATTTATAGCTCAGTAGGGCCTTCTTTCCTGTCCTCCCAAGAACTTGTTGAGCCATTTACCTCTTCAGGCATGCAGTTATCATACTGTTTTTGTTTTTATTCTTTGCTTAGTTATTGTAGTAGAAAGAACGTGGGATTTTAGAATCAAAAAGACTTGGCTTCGAATTCTGGCTTCTTATACATATGGTATGGCCTTGAACAATTCACTTAATATTTCTGAATGTTAGTATTTTATTTTTAAAATGGAGATAATATTTATGCCTTGAAAAGGTCAAATAAGATACTCTATAAACTAAAAAATTTAAAGTCATGAGGAGTGACCCAGATCGAGTGGAAAGATGAGAAAGTTTACAAACCCTATTTTTGAACCCCAAAATATGTCCTCTGCTGACACTCATTTTCTGAAGAGAGGCATTAGATCTAGGCACCCTTCCCATCCCACACTTCACTCCACAGAATGCTCCTGAATGTTTACCGCAGGTATGATACTTAGAACTTTGACTTTGGGGTCAGACACAGCTAGGTTGGAATCCTGCCCTTGCCCCTCTTGTATTAACTTGGGAAAGTTATTTAATTCCTCTGGGCTTTGGTAAGTGCTCTAACAGAGAGTTTTCATAGGATTAAATAAAGTAATGTATAGAAACAAAAATCAAAGTCAAAGAAAGAATGTAGACCTTAGAATCAGTACCAGAGTTCTGTTTACTAATTCTGTCCCTAATAGTGTGACCTTAGGCAAGTTGCTTAACTACTAGTGGTGGATATGAGTTGAAGGACATAAAGAACCAAGTGCATAATCTTGCTCAAAAACATGAGTGCTTTTTTTCCCTTCCTAACTCCTATTTTAAAGAATATAAGAATAAGCTTTTCATGCATGGGCACCTAAACAGTTACGTTTTAACCTGCAATTTTAACTCTGCGCCCATTTTCCCCCACTGTCTTGACTCCTAAGGGCATTTTTTTCTGTGTATGTATGTTTAAATAACATTCAATAAAATACACTTTAAGCATTCAATTAATAAGTTTTGACAATTGTAGTATACACACATATAACCCACTTCCCCAAACAAGATGGAATAGTTCCAGCACTCCTGAAGGATTCCTTATGTTCTTTCCAATCAATATTTTACCCCTAAACCCTAAGCAATCACTTTCTGGTTTAAATAGTTTTTGCCTGTTCTTGAACTTCATATAAATGGACTTACATAGTATTATTTTTTGGAGGGAGATCTGCTTTCTTAATGTAATAGTTTTGAAATCAGCCATGTTTTTGTGTATATCTGTATGTATCCAGCAAAGTCCCCTCATGTCTCACTGGTGATGGTTTAGTCACTTGTTTCTACCCAAACCTGTTACAAAAAGGAAACAGTCACTCACCATGATTGGTCTAGCTAAGTAAGATCCACCTCGTAGGGCTCACGAATAGGGTCACCATCTCTGATCATGTGTCCTCAGAGGAAGGCAAACACCAAAAGTTCATTCTTTTTTATTGTTGAATAGTATTACATGACGATACCACAGTTTATCCATTCTCCTGAGCCCCTAGATTTTAAACAATTTTTAAAGCATGGGTATCAATTGGGAGTAATTTACTTTTGATATACAAATTAGTAAAGGACTGGAAAGTTTACATAGATTTTGCCACAGAGTAAGTCAGATTTTTTAGCCTCTAGCTATTGTCTTGCTTACATTCTGTATTGAAAAAGAGAAAATGAAACTGCCCTTCTGTTTCTGAATGTCCTGTATAAATATATTCTTTTTGGCCCAGTGCCTAGAAAGTTGTTTATAGAGTTGATGGAAGGATATATAATCTCACTGTACTCTGGAAGGAACTTACCTTGGCAGTCAGAAAATTTATGGGGAATATGCAGTATTCTCCTTGAAAATTGCCAAATCCTGGTGCCTGGTCATTGTCCTCTCTATCGTGTTATTTCCTTATTCCCTCTCTTTGCCCCCCACTTCTGTGGCATTCCTCTGTGTAGCTTTGAGCCTACTCAGTGTCCTCAGGAGACATCCTGCCTTAAAATTGTGCCGTTTGCCTGGATGAAATGTACAATGTGCACAAATAGGTTGTAAGGAAGCACACATCTAGGCTCTCCTGGGAGCTTAATGTCTTTGCTTTGTTCTAGTCTTACATTTGAAATAGTCTCATTCTTCTTCTTTCACCAAAAAACTTCCCAAGCCTTTAATTTCCTCTCTCAACCAAATAAAGCATGAAGAGTAGAAATTATTTCTCTGCCTTTTAACCCTTTTGTACTGGATTTAGTCTCGTTTTTTAAGGCTTTTTTTTTAAAAAAGTAAACAAATTGTCTTATCCCTTAGTGGTAACTTTTGCTTTTGTTTTGGTCCAGAAAAATTTGTTTCCAGGAATCCGTATACCCCAAAAGTAAGGAGAGCCTTCTGCAGAGGATTGCAGGACTGGAAATGACTAGTTAAGGGTTATTTTGGAGAAGAAAGGAGTGCCTCAGCTCATGAAATATCGTCTGATGGATTTTGAGCTCAGTGTATCTTCTGATGGATCTTGACTCTGGAATAGTAACACTCTGACCCCTCATTACTAGCCTTTGTTAACTTGAGAACAGCTGCTTTTGTCCTAGAAGCAAAATGGTAAGAAAAGTTAAGACCATGTGATATGAAGACCTGGCTTAAGAAGCTGGGAATATTTAGAAAAGGAAATAGTTGTCTTCTATAAGGGACTGACATGGAAGCGAGGTTAAGCTTGTTTGTTTTTTGCACAGAGAACTAAACTGGGGCCAGTGGGAGGAAATAACAAGAAGGTGAATTTTGCCTCTTTATAATTTCCCCTCAAGAAAGGTTTGTATATGGAGGCAAAGATTTTCCCTTCACTGGAGGTATATAAGCAGGGTCAGGACAACATTTTTTCAGAGTTACTGATGATTCAAGAACCTGATTGTAGAAACTATAGATTGCAGAAGGATGGAGCTGAATGAAAAATTTTCTCAGTCCCCTTCCAATTATGAAATTTCATGATTCCTTTGTATCTTTGGTAGACCTTTCATTTTTTTTGCCTGATCTGTCCCCTTAGTTAAAGGCAGTATTGCATAAAGGTTAAGAAAGGAAACACTAGTGCTAAATTTCCTGGCCTCAAGTCCTAATGCTGCTGTGTACCAGTTACCTTAAGCAAATTATTTGACATCTCCGCATCTATAATCTACTTATCTATAAAGTAATGATGGTAATAATATGTATCTGATAGGATTGTTGTAAGATTAAATGAGATATATAAAGCACTTTCAGATAGTACCTGGCACAATGTAAGCACTCCAAAAAATTTAGCCGATTATTATTATCATTGCTCTCTCAGTTATTTCCACTTATAGAGCTGGGCTTCTCTATCTGGTCCAGCTACTCCCTCTCTTAACATACCCTTTTTGGCTGTCTCAGGATACTTTTGGCTAAATTCAACTCATAATAGCTTAAATGATAAGATTTATGACCTTACATATCAGGAATTACAGAGCTAGGGGGATCCAGGTTGACCATTGTCTATACCACAGCATCAAGGATCCAGGCTTATTCTCTCTGCTTTACCATCCTCCCTGTGTTGGTAGGATGTTGCCATAGTCCAAGTGATGCCAGAGAGCTCAATGGGGCGGGAGTCCAAAGAAGGCCTTGAGCTGGAGCCCCAGTGACCAGATTCTTATGCTCCAAGAAAGAATTCAAGGACACGACAAACAGCAAGCAGGAAAGCACAGGTTTTATTAAAGAGAGTAAACACGAGAAAAGTGTGGGCAAACTCAGAGAGCGGGTCTCCCCAAGCTGTCTGAATTATGGCTTTTGTTTTCTTGGGTAAGGGGGTGCCTGAAGATGTGATACTTACAATGCAGGTGATATTATAATGATATTATGATTAGCCAAAGCTGAACAAAGGACAAGGGAAAGACTCCAGAGCCTTATCCTGGAAGGGACAGGGTGAGGAAGGGGATTGTCCCAAGGCCATTTATCCTGCCTTCTAGTTTGCCTTCTAGTTTCTCATGCCACCTGGAGGGGAAGGGGCAGTCCAAGGTCATCTATCCTGTCTCCTGGTCTTGGCTTGTTCTCATACCAGTCTCAGCCAGAGTCTCACTCTTAGGAATCAAAACAGGGAGAGGGCTGAGTAAGGGACTAAGGAAAAATTCCAAAGCCAAATCATAGAGGGGAGGGAGAATGTCCCTAGACTAACTTATCCTGTGTCATGGGCATCATCTGCATACAGGACCACCGTCAGCAGAACATAACTACCATTTTTTTCTAGTGGCTTTTTTTTTTGTAATACAGTCAGAAGCCGTTCTTTGAAGCCACCCACCCAGCAAAGCCCTCTCCTGTCTCACTGTTGATGAGTCACTTGTCCCTTCACAATCCAGTCACAAAAAGGAAACAATTACCACTATTGATCTGGCTAATTAAGATCCACCTCCAAGGTCTCAGGAATATGTTCACTTTCCCTGATCATGTGTCCTTAGAGGAAGACAGACACCAGAATAACATCAGGGCTAGATTGATGAATGTGGAAGAAAGGAGAGATTTGGGTAGGCAGCCAGTATAGTGCGCTACTGTATTTTTTCCTCTCCTTTTTCCTCAGAGGAAGAATTGCTTTGTTTTACACAGCTCTCAAGAGGCCAGAGATCTCACTAGAGATGACAGTCAGAATTCTTGAAAATGGATGCATTAATCATTGTTCATTTTATGGCTGGCTTTAGGAATCTAAAGCTCAAGTTTTCCCATTTCTCAATGAATGAAGGAAACCATGTAGCTCCTTAAAACTTGAATTGGAATATATGGCCCTATTTCACAGGTGGCCGTTATGAAAGATCTTTTTTTTTTCCTTAGCACTGAGAAACAGTGCTTGGACACTGTGAAGTTAGTACAGGTGTCCAGATCGTAGAGCCTTTTTTGACCCACATGTGAAGAAGAGCTACAAAGTTCATTCTGTTTGAAGAAACATACCTATTTGATAATTGAGGCCCATCCTGGAAAAAGAAACAACCTGCTGCTTTATATTTTTCCATATCGCCTTTTTTTTCCCAGTTTTATTGAGGTAATTGACACACAGCTCTGAATAAATTTAAGGTGCACTGCATAATGACTTGACATACATATATTGTGAAATGATTACCACAATAAGTTTAGTTAACATCCATTTCCCCATATAGTTACAAAATTTTTTTTTCTTGTAATGAAAATTTTTAGGATCTACTTTCAGCAACTTTCAATATACTGTAGAGCAATGTTAGCTGTAGCCATTGTGCTGTGCACTGCATCTCCAGGACTTTTTTTTTCCCCCTCTTTAATCCTCTCCCCCATTTCCACCCATGACCTACAGATGTTGCTGTCTCCCCTTAAGAACAGGACCTCTGAAGGCAGCGTCTTTTCCCATGTGCTGCCCACCCCGGGAGCACGGTCCATGGCTCCACCTGGGGCGCGAACCCAGGACCTTCTGACATGCAAAGCAGATGTGCTAACCACTACACTATGGAGCCACCTTCTTTTTTTTTTTTTTTTTGTACTTAAAAAGCAGTTGGGCCATTTATTGGCATTATGAAAGCATTCCTTTAAACAAGGGACGGCACTCTGGACACTAAAGTCTCATCCACTTTATGAAAACTTGAGACCAAACTCTCTCCATCGTCTATATGTAGCTTAATAACAATCAGGAGTAAGAATCTGAGTTAAATAAATTGCACCAAACTGTCCTGCAACAAGATAATAAAGAGAAGTGGGGGCAAAGTTCTTTCACACTACAATGTTTCTGGCACAAGATCTAACAATTTCCCAGCTCAGCACAAAACCACTTCCCATTGTCTCAAGACAGTCATTTAATTATCAATAGTCCATGGACTAATATCATTTTGTGGAAAACAGGAGTATACCCTTTGGCTCTATGCATGGCCTGCAGCTGAGGCGCCAAGTTCTTATGAACCAACGATTGATTGGCTGACACACTCTTAGAGCGCCTTCAGCATTAGGTCTCAGCTTCCCCATCTACAAAATGCAGATCCCTGTGCAACTGTGGCAGGAAAGCGGGAGGAGACCAGCTAGGCTTCCAGATCGAAGTCATAGTGCTCTTCATTGTACTCTAGCACGAGCCATTTGATCCTGGATGAGTCAACCCCGGTGACGAAATCCTTCATGCTGCGCGTGACAAGGCTGGTTTAGGTGACCACGTCGGTGACCACACGCACGTGGCCCTGCTCCACAAAGGCCACGGTGGCCTGGAGGTGATGCGCCATGTGCAGCTTAAGGAGCACGGTGGGCAGGCAGCGGCAGGAAGACGAGGCTATGACGAAGTCACAGAGCTCGAGTGAACCACGCGTGGGCACCAGACCAAGAGCATATATCTTGTCCAGTAGTGCGGCCAAGGCACGCATGCGAAACAGGTCGCCCTGGGGCAGGTCGCACAGGCACCACGCCAGCTCATGTACAGAACGGCTCAGCTGGTGGTAGCACGTGTAGTCCTCCTGCCACTGCAGCGCATAATGCCACAACACACGCAGCTTGTGCAGATTGTGGTCAGTGATTTCCCAGTTCAGGAAGTCCACCTGCTTCAGTAGCTTCTGCTTATGGAATTTAAGCTTTCGCACCATGATTATAGCTGCTAGAGCTGCAGGATCCAAGCCTAAGAAAGCCTGGACTCTATCTTACAACTGGAAGCCTGTACATTTGACCACCTTTATCCAATTCCCCCACCCCCTACTCCTCAGCTTCTCTTTCTGACAGAGAAATCTGTTTGAGGCTAAAAAAGAAAAATATTGAAGGCCTATCATGTGGTAAAAGAAGTAAACTTAATTTTGTATGACTCTAAGGCAGATTTAGGATCAGGATTGAAGCAGTTTATAGCTTGTTATAGGGAGCAACTATAGAACAACAGTTAAGACTATTTAAGACATAGTGAAATGATCTATCCCAGGAGTTTTCCAGGAGAGGCATACAGGCCCCTCTCAGGAAATTACAGAAAGGAGCTCTTCTTGAGGATGGTAGAGGGAAATTGCAAGAGTTCATATCTAAGAACACTTCCAGTTTTCATCATTTTTGATGTTTTTCAGCTGAAAGATATGGAGAAGGCATGTGCTGAGTTTTACTATATTTCAAACTTCAGGGAATGGGGGCTTGATTTACCCATGAAAGAGAAGTAAATATATGTGTGTATATATATATATATGCAGTTCTTAGGTACAGCCAATGATCTATAAAGCTCTGTATGTAGGTTATAACTTTTTATAGAAGCTTCTAGATATTGAATCAATTAATTGAGAAATATAATATCAGCCATTTTTTTTGTAGTCAGTTTTTTCTAGTACTTTTCATCTTTAAATTCAGCTGTATGTCTATGACTCTATGAATAACTCTCTGGCCTTTTAAAGGAAATTTATCTAGTTCTATGCAAACTAAGTCTCCAGGCAACTAACTGTTCAAGAGCCACCACAAAATGAACAAAGCAATAATCTTGCAAACTATCTAATTTATGCCAAGATGAGGTTACCTGTGCTTCTTAAGAGCCTTCTAGGTCTTAACCTTTAAACTAATCTGAAGGAGGAAATAAATGTCTGGTGTGACAGTTTTCTTGAGGCATTGCTATCTGGTTGTTTAGCTCGTTTCAGGGGCCAAAGAGGCTAGACATGACATCTGGGAGGATTTTCAGTCTTATTATTTTATAAAAGGGAAAGTATTCAGCATTGAAATATAGTCATTAACTATGTAAGGAGAAAGCACTACAAACCATTGTTAGAGCTAAGCATATTTGACCAATGGTTGCTGGAGGGCATGAATGTGTATGTGTATAGAGCATCAACTTCTGTTTCTGCGCGTGCACTTGGAGAATTGTGTTGACTTCATTATGGGATTTCCCAGGTAGAAATAGTAAGTGATAAAGAGCCAGCCACCCATGCACTACAGATGCTCTTTGTCTTGGGGAGGCAGTAGAGTGACTGAACTCAAATAGTGAATAGCAAAACAAAGATTCTCTCTTCCTGGAGGGTGAGACCCAGTCTTTCTGAAGGACAGATGAATAGAGAGTTCTCTTCTTGCTTTTTCAGCTTGCTGAAGATAAAGGAATTAGGATTTTATAACCATTGTTTGATTTTGCTGCTTTTTGGTGGGGGAGATGTTTAAAGTTGGTAACAATGTTGTGATTTGTAATAGCTGTGGAAGTTCTTTCTGGGGAAAGGAGAGTGGTCCTCTCTGGAATCGAATAGAGCTCTATGATGTATTTTTTTTCTTTCTGGAAAGAATCTAGTGAGTTAACCCTTTAAAGTACTCAAGCTGAAAATGTGAGTAAATTTCTGTAGGAAACAGGGGAGGGCAAATAAAGTGCCAAGAGTATTTGTACTACGTTGCTTTAGAACTGAATCCTGGTGAATCTCTAAATAATTATGCTGTAATTAGTAAAATAATCCAGATAATGTATGATAAACATTCTAGAAAATACAGACTAATCTGTAGTGACAGAAAGCAGATCGGTGGTTGCCTGGGGAAGGTGGGAAAGGGAGTACGGGCTTACAAAGGAGCAGTGGGAAACTTTTGGGGGTGATGAATGTGCTGATTGTGCTGATTTTGATTGTGGTGATGGTTTCACAGATGTATGCATGTTTCATAACTCATCAAATTGTGCATTTTAAATATATGCAGTTTATCATATGTCAGTTTTACCTCAGTAAAGCTTAAAAAAAAAAAAGAAATGGATCCAGGGCAGCATTTATCAAAGGACCCTTTTTTGGGTTACAGGGAGGCTGCTGAAGACTTGTATATGTGTTAAGTATGGATATACACATCCTGTTTAATGTATTTCATGTTTCTTTAGGAGTCCATAGAGGCTACTGTATTCTGTTGAAGAAGATGTCTAACAGTAACACTACTCAAGAGACTCTGGAAATAATGAAAGAATCAGAAAAAAAACTGGTGGAAGAATCTGTAAACAAAAACAAGTTTATATCTAAGACTACAAGTAAGGAAGAAATTGAGAAAGAGAGTGAAGATACCAGTTCACGTCAGGAGACACAGGTGAGGACTAGAAGTACATCATATGCACACTCTTTATACCTGAACAGAAGTGTCATTGTAGGTGGCAGTGGGAATCTGTAGGAAGCCAGTCACTTATATGAACACTCGATTCTCCCTAAAACCCCAACTTTAGCTCTCAAGAAATATCTTCTTACCTTTTTGTCATGGACTGACTCCACAGTAAAGTCTAAAGAAGACAGAATGAAATCCCTAATCCATTGGGACCTGAGTTACACTGGTGTTTACTACATTTTGATATTTTTTAACTCAAAAATTAAACTGTATACAAATACATATTTAACAAGTCATGATATGGCTCATATAAAAACTCTTAAAACTAGAGCTTCCTGGCTTTACATACAGTGTTAAATTCATATCCTGGTTGTGTTAAAGCAGTCAGCATTTTCTGGGTCAGAAATAGTCTCTGAACTTGCCACTTAGTAAATGTGAGTGAAAGGAATTTTACTCTTTGGTTGCCATGTTCTTTTCCAACCAAATTCATACTGCAATGCAGATATAATGGCAGTAGACGATGGCCAGCCAAGCTTCCTCCAGATCTCCTCTTTGGTACCCAACCAGCTTAGCTTCTGAATCTCCTCTAGTCTACCTGTTCCAGTCTCTTCTTCTCTGGTCATTGCTGGTTTTCCTCTGTTACCCAAGCCCAAATTACATAAATCCTTACCTTCATGCCCAGGGACGAGAAAGGTCTTTATTATATGCTTAGGAGATAGACTTAACTCTAGTAAAGTATTTTAAAAAGGAATAGCAACAGTATTTTGGAGGGTCTAGAGACTTGAAGCATAATTCTTATTGACAACCCAATACACCTAGGCCTTATCTTCTTTAAAGATTAAAACAGCAACAACATAAAGAGATGAATTAAAATCAAACAACTCTCTGAAATATTATGTTCTCTAGCCGCCTGCTTTTCTTTCTTTTAACAATTTGCCAGATCTCTGTCCTGGCTCCTTTTCTTTTCATTATCTTTTGCATGTGAGTTGTCATTCCCTGCCCATCCTTCTAGAGTTTGTAGAGACAATCTGCCACTGTTCCATCCATACTTCTAGCCTCCACTGATACCAATAATGAATTTTAAATCCTAAGGACAGATAAGAATGAATGTTTTATTATGTGCTGGCATTTTATGTGGAAGATAATAGTTAAATGAACTTTTGGGTCCAAGTTACTCTGTTCTCAGGAGACTATTTTAAGTGGTATTCTGAACTCTTGCTGCATGTACTTCTTGAAGATAGACAGAAAAGAAAGGATGTCTGTAGCTTTTATACTCCTTATGGATGCTCACTTGGTTTTAAAATGTCTTCATATAAATATACAAATAGTTTGTGTGGGAACCGGCCTCCCCTCTGACTCCTTTTGCTAGTGCTATAGCCGGTGGAGCTTCTGCTGCCATCTACTGGAGCTTCTGTTCCTTCTACAAAGTCTTCAGTTTTCTCCACCACCCTTTGGAAGCCCTCTCTTCTCTACCATTTCCCAGCAGATCATTGTGTCCCTTCAACAGCATCAAAAATTCTGTTCTTTCTATATTCCTCCTGACTGACACCCCAGAAGTCTCTGTAAGAATCTTACTGATGTTGTCAAGGGAGTACCTGTTATGAATTGGAACTGGAAAGTTTGTGGAAAAGGAACTTTCGTTACTTGTACTGTGTGAGACATGTTCTTGGAATCAGCAGTTGGAATTCAGAACATCTTTTGGATGGAAACAGTGCTATAAAAGGCAGGTTCTGAGATTCAGTTTAGAATGGGCAAACCCTGGCTTAACACATACTGAACTTAGGTGGATCCTTTAACCATTTGGGTATGGCCTCTTAGCTGGGCTTCTACCTTTAAACTTGTAATCCATAATCCCTTCTGATTCATCTACTGTACTGCTTTAGAAAGATAGTTGTGAAATAAGGATGTGATTGTTAATTCACCTCAAACTTTTTGTGTCTTCTAAGTACCAGATTTGTCAGCATGGCATATTGTGACCTTGTCCTTTACCTGCTATTCATCTGCCTCTGGCATCCTAGGCTTCAGCATTATGTGATTCCTGATTCCCTATTATAAATTTGACTGAAAAGTTTGGGGAAAGCATGCTTTTGTACATGCTTTCTCTGCCTGGATTGTCCTCCTTGGTATTCTTTCCCTGTCCTCCAACCCCTGACCACCACCACCACCACCCGCCAGTATCTAATACCTATTTATCCGTTAAAACTCAATCCAGATGTGTCTTTCTCCAGGAAGCCTTCCTTCACAACCTTACACAATGCAGATCTACTTTGTATAATTCTTCAATTAATGTCTGTCTCCTTTAGAGAACTATAAGCTGAATGAGGCCCAAGATTAGGTCACTTTGGGCTTAATTAACATTGTACCTCTAAGGCCCAACACATTTCTCTGCAGATACTCAGTATTTGTGAATGTATGAATTTGTGAATTGCTAGGTCTGAGTTAGACACTTGAGCTGTGTACGCCTACAGCACTCCATGAGTGTCTCTGTAATGCTACTTAATATACTATGTTGTAATTGTCTATTTGTCTATATTCTGCAGTAGGATTGAGTTCCTTTTTGACAAGGTTTTTGTCTTTTATTTCTGTATCTTCCAATAGTTAGCATGGTGTCTGGTACATATTAGGTTTTCAATATGTGGTTGACTATTAAATGAAAACTCTCCATTTTTGGAAATAAGATTTGTACATGTATTGCTAAGAGGGTTATAAATTGATATATCCATTTTGAAGGGTAATTTGACAATACTTTATAAAATTTTTAAATGGACTACAGCTATACTTTATTTGTGGGTACATTCAATGTTATGGTCATTGAAGCATTCTTCATACAAAGAAAAAAATTAGAAACATCCAAATGGTGCAATTTAAGGGACTAATAAAATAAGTTATGGTATATCTACATAATAGAATACCACGTAGCCATCAATGTTAGGACATCCTCAGCTACCTGGGACCAGGCTAGTCCTCTGTCTTATTTCCCCTGCCCCACCCATCAGACTCAGTTCTCTCATACCCCAGTGGCAATGAGTTCCATTTCAATTATCTCAGAAGCCCTAAGTGCCTCATCCTATACATAACCCTACCCAATTTCTTCCCCAGAGCCTCCATTTTGACTTCTCAGCTGTTGAGAAACCTAATCAATTAATTAGTTGTTCCTTCCTTCATCCTACCTCAACCCTTCATTTTTTATCTTCCTCAGGCTTCTACCCTGCTCCTTACCCACTCTCCTTACCCTCTCTTTGCTCTGGAGGTCTTGTCCATATTTTTCTTTCTTCCTTCTTTTTTCTTGTTCCATTTTATATCCCTAATTGAGTCCATCTATAAGAGCTACCACCAGGAGCTTAGGACTGGGTGAATTCTCATATTCAGGGCAGGAGTCAATTGGCAGAGTCTTCATCATTTCTGCAGCCATTGGAACAGGTGTTTTGGGTATCTCAAATTGGATCTCTGAATGTGTCGTCCTGTAAAGATGTTATTGTAAGTGATGCTTAAGGGTCATGTTTCACATCCACAAGCATCCTAACCAAGGATTCCATGGTTTATTCAAAAGTACTTTTTATCAATCTGTGAAATAGGCCAACCAGTCAGGGTCTTCTACTATTTATCTACATGGTGAGTAGTGATTTGTCTGTATGTGACCTATGGTGCCTTCCCTGTCATAGTTGCTAGAGTTGGACAGGGAAATAACCACACCAAATGGGTCTCATCATAGTTTGGCTCTTGTAATGGTTTTACACTTAGTGCTTTTTCTTTGTAAACTTGTATTGCTTTTAACTTAAGTGTTGATTTTCCCCACTTTTAATATTTTCTAATCTCCTTTTAACAGAGACGGACATCCAGCCATGGTCATGCCAGGAAAAGAGCCAAGGTAAGAGCCCTTTCTCTATAGCTTCTTTTCTGGTGCTGTTTGTAATATGTTTCACAAATGAACTTAATCCCTAATATCTAGTTTATTTGGATTATATATAAGCATTTTTTTTGCCTGCACTTTGTTACCTAACTGTGAACATACATACACACACCCACACAGAGACATATACACACACATTTCCTATTGGAACGTCTGACTTTATTTTTCTCCATTATCTCTAGTTCAGTCACAGTCTGTTTCTGATACCTGAAAGGATACCCAGCCAGAGCTTCCCACAAAGCCTGAGCAAATTGGTATTGGTTTTGCTGTAATGCCAGTTTCTTTGCTCAGCTCTAGCTTCTCAAGGAAAATGGCTACTATATCAGTCTTACTTTTCCCCCCTCAACACTTTTTTTCCTTTGTGAATTTTTAAGATAAATTCTGCCCCAATAGTAGAAATGACTCAAATTTTGGACATCTTAAAAATACAGTCATTTTTTAGAATGTTTTACTTTTTAGGCGGGGGCAGGAAGGACTTTGTTTTTAATCATTGCATGATAAAATTAACACATCACAGATTATTTTAAACAGTGTTATTAGAAAGGACTGTATATGTTAGTGTGTGATAGGTTATGAATTTTAGTTGGGGAACAGTAACATACTAAACTTTTCTTGCAGTAGGAAGAATTACCACCAGAATTAATAATTAAGGTTATCCACCCTTTTCCCCCGGGAAAATAATGGCAGAATTTGGGAGTGGCCCAGCCTATATGTGGCTTGGGTTTGAAGAAGGCCACAATGTGTAATAAATTGACTCCATGTCATGCCTTACATGGCCTAATCCACAGTGATGGGCTTGACATTAAAGTTCAAACAGAACGTGCTCACTGCTACTTTACACTTCCTCCCAAACTTTTTGAGTTAAGTAAGACAGTTACTGTCTCCATTTTACAGATGATGAAACTTGGGTTTATAGAAATTGAATGAGTTTGACAGAGGACATTTATTAGTAAGTGGCAGAGGTAGGCTTGAAGTCAGTTCTTTAGACTTGCAAGTTCTTTTCACTATACTGTACTACCTAGAACACACATACCATGTTTTTTGCTTTTGTTTTCACTATAAACCTTGATTTTATTATAAGAACTCTCAGTAAATGTTTATAGGTAGGTTTCTAATGAGTCACTGTAATTTTTGTCTCTGGGGATCCCTAGGAGAGCAGTGATTTGCGAAGTGGATTTCAGATCTTTTTGAGATTTTCTAGCCAACACAAGTAAACCAAGTGGATTTGCTTTTTATTACATTAATTCCCAAATATTAGAAAATTTTCTTTCTTTTTTTTTCTTAAACACTTCTTTTCATCCCTTGCCACTTAAGGTTTAGAGTCATTTAGCATTTGTTGTCTACTGTATGCAAGGTGCTATTTATAATATGTATATTTACATACTTTATATTATCTAATTCTCACAACAGCCCTTTAAGTATTTTTATCCCAGTTTTATTGAGGGAAAACAGAGACCCATAGAGGTCAAGCTCAGGGTTTTGTAGCTCATAAGCACAAAACCAGGAGTTGAAATTAGGACTTCTGGCTCCACTAAGCCCTGCTGCTGTGTATTCTCAGTAAACTTCTGAATCTGAAATTGGAGCACTGGGCTAGAGAGAGCGGAGAGCTAATTTTAGTGGTTTTCCGATCATCTGTTCAAAGTAGCCATTTTGTTTTTATATGTCTACTATTATAAGCAGGAGAATTATCTTCAAGTAAATCAGGAACTGGAAAGCAGGAACTGTTTAAAAAAAAATCTGTTTAACGGAAGCAGCAACTAACAGTCAGAGAGGATACCTATCATTCAGCCAAAAGCTTTCTGAATGTCCACCAAAGGAATGTATATGTGTTATTTGTTTCTTCTCAGTCTAATTCCAAGCTAAAGTTGGTACGCAGCCTGGCAGTGTGTGAGGAGTCCTCTGCCCCATTTGCTGATGGGCCATTAGAAACCCAGGTAGGTCATTTGTAAGAATAAGCATATAGCTTTTGAGTTTGGTAGTTATGTGGTAAAGTATAGCAACCGGAGCATCAACATTAGGCTTGGAAATCAGGATAGGAGCTTCAAAACAAGCCATTACAGTAAGGTATAGCATGAGTGAGAACATAAAGTATGGTTCTTCATACCTGGACTACCCACAGTGATGCAGACAAGGAGCTCCCAGGGCTGGATCTTGTTTTCCCACCCACACTCTTTCCCTCTGGTGGTCAGAACCATTTCCATCCAGTCCTTACACCAAGAACAGCCATGTAACTTGAGCTCTCCATTTGGTAGGCAGTGATTGTTGGCAGAAAAGGCCTGGCCTCTACCCTTTTGGCAGAACAAAAGCTAAAACAATTTAACTAGCAAAATACACTCTTCTGTAAGAGGATGCTGCCCACCCCAAGATTTTTCTTCTTTGCGATTTCAAGGGGGTTACAGGAGAGTTAAAATCCTTTTCCTCCTTTGATTATATTTTTCTTTACCCTTGTCCAAGGATATAATTCATTTGCACATCAGCTGCCCCTCTGACAAAGAGGAAGAAAAGTCCACAAAAGATGTCTCTGAAAAGGAAGACAAGGACAAAAACAAAGAAAAGGTCCCAAGGAAGATGCTGTCTAGAGGTGAGAACTCTTGTCCTTTCTCATCTATCCTAGAGTCTGGCTCTGCAGTGCCCTTTCTTTACATCTTAAAGCCTGGCACCCACTGGCCTAACAGTTCATAGTGTTTTGCTGACTTCATGGTTGCTTGGGAAGGTACCCAACTAGGTAACTTTCTTTGCTACTTTATCAACCTTGACTTAGGGGCTCACATGCCACAGAGAACTACTCTATTAACATTGGTGCTACCCATAGGAGGACATTGTAGTCAATTCTGATTTTATTTTTGCTTTGGAATGAACAGTGACATGGATCATCACTGGCTACAGCTCCTCCAGATACCATTTATATTTTGATTTTGGGATGCTTAGAGTAATTTTTTTTAACAGTGCAGATTTGCTATTATTATTAAGCTCTCTTTGGTTTTAAACTTGGGCTGATAGCAAAAAGACGTGATCCATAAAAATGATAGTTGAGAGGGAAAAGGCAACCTTGGGATTAAAATTTTATAAATAAATACAATAATTATAAATAATATAAATAAATACAAAAATTATAAATAATCAACATTTGAGCATGCTTGCTGAGGTTCTGGAAAATTCAGCCCTAAATGCCCTTACCTGGAATTTTATTTTCCTTAACTAGAATAAAACTGGCTTTGTTTTGGTCAGGGCATTTAGTAAATACTTATTGATGGTAATATTGATACAACACTATGACCCAGATTCTATCTTTTATAATTGTCATGAGGAATCATTGGGGGCTGGCAAATCAAAGTCATTCCGGTTTTTAAGCCAAAACCCTTGAAGTTTGATTCTACTTTCCTGTTCTTATCTCTCTTGATCAGGTTGTGGGCTTCTGGTTGAGATTAGTTATCATGCAAGGTGATAAATTTTAAATTTCTTTTGTTGTGCTGGTTCTAGACTCCAGCCAAGAATATACGGACTCCACTGGAATAGACCTACATGAATTTCTTGTTAATACACTGAAAAAGAACCCAAGGTAATAACGTGATTTGATGGAAGGGGAAAAGGGGCCAGCTACCAGAAGGATATCCAAGAGGCCAAATAGCTTCTCATAGTTTTTCCATTAGAATCTAAGATGCCCATCCCCCACCACCATGTATAATTTTATGTTCTGTGAGGGGTTCAGAATACCCTCATATTGAGGTTTCTGCTCTCTGAAGAGTTGAGAAAAATTCTGTGGAAGAAGAATGCAGAGACAAAGAAATATGAAGGCTTGGGAGTACAATTACAAAGCACAGAAGAAAAAAATAATTGATTAGTGCATAAGCTAAATCATAATTACAAATTCTATAAATAACCAGATGGACTATAGAGTAATGATTAAATTTATAAGTATAAAGAATGTTATATGACTATGACTGCCCAACAGAATTAGTTTTCTGATAAAACAAAGTACATGGTTAGGAGGATCTGCAAAATTCATACTTGATTATTTTTCTTCTTTAAAGTAACATAAGACAGACCAATGAGGCTCAGCAACCACTGCATTTTGGTCCTTTGTTGGGGTTTGGATCTATCTCTCCTTTCAGCTTCTATAGTGAGCAGGTTGTGTTCTCAGTCCTTGCTTTGAATGTTTATGGGAGGCTGCTTTTTGTTTTGTTTTAATCTTTTCTAAACAGGGACAGAATGATGCTGCTAAAATTAGAACAAGAGATTCTGGAATTTATTAATGACAACAAGTAAGTTACTTGAATTAAATACACATTTAGAGGTGGGAGGGGCATTGGAAATCAATTTAGGTACAATTTTAGGATATCCCTCGTTCATCTTTCCCTTAAAGTAATTACTCACTGAGAACCAGAAGGAGTTGGGGAGAAGTAATCAGAATGGATTAAAAAGTATATGTATGAAAACCAGGTGAGGTTTTTAAGTTATTGCAAAGACTTGAGTTGAAAAGAATTTATGCCTTTTCAGCAGCTAGCCTTTATCCCATATTTCATTATTCTTAAATGTCTTCCTTTTTTCTTTGTAGAATATCATCCAGCTGGGTGAGACCTAGGACTTATGGAGTAGTCTTAATGAGGGTAGTGAGTCAGAGTGATCTACAAAATACTATAGATAAAGAAGCTGAGAGAACCTTTTTGGTTCACATTGAGTATTTTTCTTATATCTGTTTCTCCTAAGAAATTCCCCACTTTAGATACTTTTAAGATAAATTACAATCAGCTGTTATTTTTCCTTATTTCACTTTTTTCCCATGGGTTTCCCTTCAGTAACCAGTTCAAGAAGTTTCCTCAGATGACCTCATATCACCGGATGCTATTACACCGGGTAGCAGCCTATTTTGGAATGGACCACAATGTTGATCAAACTGGAAAAGCTGTCATCATCAACAAAACCAGTAACACAAGAATGTAAGGGAGGAAACCACAGATTAGGAAGACTTTCCTGGGATAGCCTTGGGGGGTGGAAGAGGAAGGTCATAGGATCAAGATGTCTCTTTCTGGAGAAGGAGGTGTTGGGGGCGGGAGGCTATATTATCAATTCCTACTCTTTGTGAGGCCTTGGAGATAGATTCTAGAGGCACTAGTGCTTTGTGAAGACTGGCCCTTGGACTTTCTTCACCTTTATTGATAGGGTAGGTATAACTTTGGAGGAAGACAAGTTATAGATGGATAAAGAACAGAACCTGAGGATTCCATTAAAACCTTCATGTGACTCCAGAAATCCCCTGAGTGGGAGTTGTGAAATTTAAGAGGTCCACTTCCTAATAAAAGGATTTTTTCCTCCTTTCCTTCCACATTTCTTTTCCAATTGTAGCCCTGAACAGAGGTTCTCAGAACATATAAAGGATGAGAAGAATACAGAATTTCAACAGAGATTCATTCTCAAGAGAGATGATGCCAGTATGGACCGAGATGATAACCAGGTGAAGAATGGAAAGGGGTGGGCATATAGATTGCAGTAAGAGAAACTGGGAGGGCAGAAGAATTTTTTTTGGGATCAAGTACGGAATTTTATAGTATGGAAAAATATATTGAGCTATACTGAGTTGGCTTTGGCTTAATGTTGAGGACTGACTGCACTTGTTGAGCTGAATGCCACCCTCTTAGCCCCAGAGAGACATGGTGCTGAGGTTTGCTGGGTTTTCTCATTTGGCCTGGAACTCCCTGGTTCTGCCACTGACTTCTGACTCCACGTCATTTTGGGACAAAGCAAGGTCCCTCCCTGCTTCGGCCTTGATTCAGCTGCTGGCTTCATCCTTTTTTTCTTTGATAGTTAGGGATTTCTTTGGGAACCACCCAAAGCTACTTTATCCTACTTCCACTCTTATCCTAGCTCAGGGCTAGCCATGAAGTGGCAAAACTGTGATCTGATTTACCTACTTATAAAGGTGTCTCTGATCCCTTTCTGCAAACTCCTCATTCTTCTCCCAACTCCTTCCACCAAGGTGAGTGAGATAATTTGACTTTTGATGCTGGGAACCTCAGACAGTATCCCATTTTTGATCCTCTCCTGTGGGAATAAGAAGTGAACAGTCTGCCCCATCCTTTCATTTATAGGCCTGGTTGTCACCCTGACTTCGAGCACACCCTTCAGGTAGAAAGTAAGTGATTTGAGGGTTAGTTTTCCTAGCCACATATAGAGTTTAGATACAGCCTGCTTTTGCTTGGCCTCCATAGGAGGTTAGGTGGTGAACCAGGATTAAGGTTTGAAGAGCATGGTTGGGTAGAGCCAATATGAGTCTTAACTAATTAATGATAATTATAATAATATCTCACTTCTAGAGTCAAAATTAATTTTCTAGGGATACTGTATGGTCTTGAGACCAGGACTTTTCCTGTTTGTTACTTGAATATTTGAGGGAGTCCTTTTGAGAAAAGTGCCAATATCTGTTTTGGACAAACACACTGGGTCTGATCGAAAAGAATAAAATATACAAAAAGACAAAATTTAAAAAACAAGAAAAAGCCTTTCCATCCTGATGCCCTTCTCTCCATTTTCCCAAAACCCTTTTTTGTGGATCAGGAATTATTTAGGCCTAGAGGCACATTGGGGCTGAGTGGAATCTGTCCTTGTTTTGAAGGTTTCATCTCTCAGCTTCAGGCTTGATTCATAGTAGGTTAGGCTCTGTGCACTTTCTGTCTGTGATATTAATAATAAACACAGTAATTGCTATTTTACTGAGTGTTTTCTCTGAACTAGACTCTGTTCCTAAAGCATTATATACATTATCTCTTTTAATGCTTTCTACAACTCAATGTAGATGGGGGTTATTAGCCCCACTTTAAATGTAAGAAGACTGAGGCTAAGAGATGTTATACACCTGAAGTGACATTATTCAGAGGTGGCAGAGTTGAGATCCTGCCTCACCTCAAAGCCCATTATGCTCTTTGTATTCTGCCACTGGTTTACCAGTGCTAGAGGCTGAGGACAATGTAACAACTTAAGGTCCTGTGTCTTCTTGAAATGAGATTTGTAAAAGGACATTTGGTAGAATTTAGGTTTTTAAGGCTAGTTGAGAACTAAATCTAGTCAAAAGTTGATACTCCTGAAGTTATGCCTACCTCTGGAGATTGGTGAAGATCAGGAAGATCAGCCTAGAGCGTCAGTCTTTTTAGTTGCTTCATTCGAAGCTTTCAAAGCCTCTGGATTGAACGTCGGAATCATTTATAACCTGATGACATTCATTTGATGGGTTATCTCCCGCAGAGTTCCATGCCTTCAAGAGCAGTATGGAAAAGGACACTCTGTAACACCTTACCCAGAGCAGTGCTCACAACTCACAGGCCAAGAGAGAAAAAGACAATGTTGGAGAGTTGTATGGTAGACTAGCCAGAGGTGGGGATCTGTCCAGCCATTCCCTCTGGTCATCTGACTACATTTCTCAGAGAATATAAGGTTCTCTATCCTCCATGTCCTTCTTTTTCTTTTCTTTCGCTCTTTCTCTCCCCTCCTTCTAGTGTACCTTTTTATCTGTTCCTTTCTCTGTCCATCCTTCTTTCTATTCTATTCTCTTTCTCTTTTCCTCTTTGTGTTGCTCTGTTCTCTTTCTTCTCTGTTTCTGCAATTTCTCTTTCCCTTCCTCCAGGAGCTATAGTTAAGATTAGAAAAAATTTTTAAGTGTTGAGTTTAGCTTTGCCCTTGGGATTTCATTTCCAAGATCCTCTTTGCTGAGCTGCGTGTGACTTGGGTCTTCAGGCCATGGCATTAGTGACTAAAGAAGGGATAATATCAGGTGCTAGATCTATAAAACTCTTAATCTACATTAAACTCTACCAAACCTGTTTCTTCTCCCTCCTTAGCTTCCTCCTAGCCCTTGCTTTCCCTCCAAAGCACTATTGTTTATTCCCTCAGCTATTCTCTTGACCCTCACTGATTGGAGAGTACCTGATTATTATAAGGAAGTAACCCCATCCTTATAGTTGTTGTTCTTGATACTCTGAGGGTGGGGGTGGGGAGATGGAGAGGCCCCAACCATCCAGGAAACCTGATCTCCCAAACTGCATGGTCAGATGTACCCAGTGAAACCTGTCCAACACTGGAAATTTTATTTATTTTTTTTCCTTTTTTTTTTTTTTTTGACGGCAACTGTAAACTCTCCCGGTTTCTCTTCCTTGCTGGTGTGCAGTGAGCTTGCAGTACGAGGAGAACTTAACTAGCTTAATTCTGCTCATCGATCTAGATCAGAGTTCCATTGCAGGATGGAAGGAGGAGCAAGTCAATAGAAGAGAGAGAGGAGGAATATCAAAGGGTCCGAGAGAGAATATTTGCCCGAGAGGTAAGTGTAGCTTCTGAGAGTTGTCGGCCCATAGCTTTTAGCTCTTAATCTTTGGATTGTGAATGGAATGAACCCTCCATAAATGTTTTGTTGTTGTTGTTTTAACCAAAATCAGCCAGACCCAGATTTGATCTCTAAAATTAAATGCGGTTTATTGGGAGCTATAGATTTTTAACATATTCTGCCATCTGGCATCTAAAGAGAACAAATGGAATGGCTGAATTTGGTGGATATGATTAGATTGAAAATAGAAATGGCTTTGGCAGGACTTAAGGAAGGGCTCTGAATCTTGCCTGTCAAACCCTCCTCCTGCTTACGCTCTTTCACTTACACAATCCATTTTAGGCATCTTTGATTCTAAGTGGAAGACTTAGTATCCACACAGCCTGTACAGTCATCTTGTTTGGCCAACCTTGTTTTTAGGATGTTTTGGTGATTGTTAGAACACAGATCTGGCATCCATTCTCTGAGCTCCACATTCCACATGCACAGATGGTACCATTCACTAGTCGTCAAGTCTCTAGCTGAACAGAAAGCCTCTTTCTTCCTATGTTTCTTACCTTGCTTCTTAGGATAGGACTGGCTCCATGGGCCAAAAGGCAACGTGAATCATTTTAGGCAGCTTTATTCTTAAGAATTATGGCCTATATCAGATATACTCTGGTGACTTTGCCTACCAGACTGAAGAGAAATATGGCAGAAATTCAGGAAAGACTGTAGATAGGCAAGATAGGAACAAATCAGAAAATGTAGGATCCAGATAGCAGCACCATCTTACAGTCAAAGTAGCAAACAAAGGAGGAAGAGCCAGCCTTCCTTTATTGTCAAAAGATAGCCAGTTCTAATCAGTATATTTAGATGGACACCACTCTCCTCCCATTTCCCCACTCTTCCCTCCATCAGCAAGACAGAAAATATATATCTCTTCATCATCGCCTAACTCAGTAAAACAATGTCTCCAGCTTTAAGAAAACTGAACTGTTTTATGAACCAGTTCCATTGTCTCAGGAGACCCAAGTGTTACAGGGATCCTCACTTGAGACAGATATGTGACAAACCTTCTGGCTCAAAGGAAAAGGAATCTTTTTATCCTTCTGCTACATAGACTTACATTCTGAGTCAGAAAAATCCATCCTTCAGGTTGTCCAATCATAGCTAAAGAGGGTTCTCTAACCCTTACCTGCAAACCAGTTGGGTGGAATGAGAGGAAAGAGGTCATTTGTACATGGCTGTGGCCGTTGAAGACCCTAAATTATAGACAGAGCAGGTTAGTGATGATAGTAACAAACACTTACATATCTTTCAGTGCTTACTATCTTTCAGACACTGTTTGTAGCACTTTGCATAAATTATCTAATCCTCTTACTATATTTATTTTCCTCATTTTATACATGTGGGACTGAGGCATAGAGAAGTTAAGTAATCTAAGATCACTTAATGAAAAAGCTGGTATTTGAATTCAGGCAGTCTGGCTCCAGAGTCCATACTCTTAACTGCTAAAATAAACTACCTCTCAATAGCTTGCTCTTCTCTGAGCTCTTTAGATTAAGGAGTTCCAGTGAGATCATAGCATAGCTATATGTGATGTACATCTCTGCTTCACTGACACATGGAAATGACTGCCCCACCATGCCAGCCATTGGCAAAGCCACAGATATTCTGAAGGTACAAGCAACTTTTAATAGGGTATTGTGGCAAATTATGAACAGCACTGAAATGTATCTACCTACAACCATAACAAAGTCAAAGTTAGCTCTTCTGTCCTTATTTCTCCTGATTCCTAGTCTCTCAAGCCTCTACAAATATATGTATTCTTTGTTAAATCCTTGTGTATTTATCATTTTCATTTTAGTACTTCCTAACTCTTGCTGTGGTAGAGGCATCAGGAATCTCAGAAGGTCTAGACAAGGAAAAATGACCAAAGCCCACCATACTTTAAGATTACCATATGGAGAGGAACCTGGCCAGTCAAAGGGAGATGATTAAGAATAGAGCTGTAGGTTGGGACAGAGAGGAGGAAGAGGCAGACCAGAAGAAGGGGAAATGGCAAGAAGGGTATTTGGATGGAAATGTTGCTGCCACAGACTTCTCTGGAGCCTGAGCTGCATTTGGGAAAACAGCCCCATAGAGGCTCTGCTCTGTGTGGAGCTTATTCTGCTCAGAAGCTGGACACTCTTGGTACCTTTTTCTAAGGCTTGGGAGTCCACCATAATGCTTACTTCACTCAGCTCAGTGGCTTTGTCAGGAAATGATCCCCAAAAGGAATATTTTTAGGCTTTTAATTTTCTCATTTTTTCTAGGCTCTGAAAAGTACCTGCTCCCCAAATTTCTTACTCTCCTTGGGTCTCAGGTCAGAATGTCATTCATTTTGGCCAGTGTAGAGGATAGAAATGGAATAATCATTGAGGATGATTTCCAAAAAAACTAAATTTCTTTCTCTTGTCTCCCTTTTCCCTACCTTTGAATGCATTCTTTAGGACCAAGCACACCAATTATTATGCTTAGCTTAATTCTAGAGAGAATAAATTTAGAGCAAAAAAGGAAATAATAGTTAGGTTAATACTTTCCTCTTCCTCCTTTCCATACTCCTACCTTTATCAACCTCTCTTTAAATACTCTGTGGGAAGGCTAAGAAAGCTGAATGCTCTTTCCTATTAAAGGTGAGAAGTCAAGTTGGGTGTGTGGGTGTGGGTCATCCTGTCCCTGCTCCCTCTCTCCCTGTTGGGGGGTGAGCTTGGTTTGAGGACTTTGGGTATTCATAGCATCATGGACACCCTTTTCGGTTATGCCATGCTGTTTTCTTATAAGTTATTTTCCGTTTTCTCCCCCTCACCTAGACTGGCCAGAACGGATATCTAAATGACATCAGGTTAGTACCACTTAGCATGTTCCCTGCTTCTCATTGAGCTTTGTCAGTGAGGTTAATATAATCCTGTAATGATGCTTTTCTTTGATGTTAACCAACAGACTCTCCAAAGAAGCCTTTTCTTCTAGCTCTCACAAGAGAAGGCAGATTTTTAGGTACCTCTGTGTAATCTATATCTCCCCTTGTTTTTATTTTGTTTTGTTTTGTTTTGCTGTAATCTTTTCAGCGGAGTGAGTTTGCTCCATGCATGGCTGCTTGTGGAATAATTCAACTTGTGGTATTTGCAACACTGGATATTTTTCCTAATTTAAAAAAAAGGCTCCTGCTTAGTGATTTTGTTTTTATTGTTGCTGATTTCATTTTAAGTCCTGGATAGGTGGTGAAGGGGACCAATCTGGGATAGGTACTGTTTCCTCCCAGAAATTTGCTAGAATTGGGCATTTTTGGAAGAATTCAGCATATCTTAAGGTAAAAGAATGGCTATCTTCTAGCTACCTTTTCTGAATCTATGGAAAGAGGTGAAGAGCCTTATCCCTGACTCAGCATAAGGAATGTTTTGTATCTTTAAGAAAGAATAGTACAAACATACATATAAAAAGACATGCAAACGCCTCTGTCTATGTAGTTTTCTCTTTTGAGATAATGACTTATTTAAGATGACTCATTTCTGAGGCCCCCACAAGGACCTCAGAAAGGACTTGTCTGCCTTAGGAGGGACTTAGATTATATACTTTATATGATTGTCCATGACTTGCTCTTAATGTTGGTGAAATCAGCTATATTAACTTCTCCAGTACCTAATAGTCTCCATTTTCCACAAAGCAGTCATGAGATTATCCCATTTATTTCTTGAGTCTCAGTCCCACCCCAGTGATTACACAAAGTAGTGATGAGAGAAGCACTACTTTAAGACCTTGTCCCGGCATCAACTCATTTAAGTATATTCTTCCCATTTACCATAAAAAACTATAGTGCACAGAAAGCCCTGAGTGTTTAATACTAGGATTCAGGTCTAACCCTCTCCAAAGAGTTTCTCTCTTTTTGAATCCTAAGCTTGATAGGACCTTATTAACTCAGATTAGTTAGAGCTCTCATTCCTAGTACTTCAGTTGTCCCTTTCCTATTGCCCCATTGTCCTTTCTAAAGCTAATCAAGCTGTGGAGATTGGGCTAGTCAGAATTCCCGTTCTTGGAATAGAGGATTTATCTCCTTTTCCATATCTCTGAACTTTTTTTCCTAGATTTTCTCACCCTAAGGTCCATCTGAAAACCTCACACAGAGAGGGCTTTATGTTGGTGGTTGCAGTCATGATAGAGTCCCCTTAAAAAAAAAAAAAAAATCCTGTCCTATATTGTACATTTCGGAGTCAAATCATCTCAGAATACCTATAATAAACAGGAGTTGTAAACTAACTTCTACGTGTGACTTAATGCACAGTGCTTTACAATTGTCAAAGTATACTGTATCTGATTCAGTTCTCTCATTGTTCTGATTTGGTAGGCTGGTTTACACGTAAAAAAACAGAAGCAGAGAGATTAAGTGGCCAACCCAAGTTTTCATGGCTGTTAGTACTAAAACTGGGACTGACTCTTTGTCCAGTGTACTTTTCATCACATCACACCAGCTCTCTACAAACATCATCCCTTCCTCTCTGAGTAGTGTTCCATTTGGAGCCCTAATTCAGATTCACTGCTAGGAATGATGTCCTTATTAGTGCTGTGGAGCATCAGACTATATCAAACTGTGCAGATAATAGCTTGAAAGATCTAGTGAGCAGGTGCAGCGCTGTCCTATCAAGACCTTTTATGCTGCTGCTTTCCATACTGGGTTTTGATTAAACATCTAGGTCATTTTAATGCAGCTCCATGGACTCTTAAAGGGTAACTTCTTCCTCTATTTGGGTACTAGTCAAGAACTCTAATGATTAGAAGCTGATCTTCTGTAACTGCTTTATACCTTTCTTCCCAAGTTTGTGAAACAACCACCCTATACCAGATTCCCTCAACTACAATTGGCAATAACTGCGACAACTCAGTTCTTTGGAAGATTCTACTCTACTGATAAATACACCAGTGAGGGTTACTGATATTTATTGCCACCTCTGCCACAGACCTCCCTACCCATTCTGCAGACCCAGTAACCGTGCTTTTAACCAGCACTAATCTACTTGTAAAAACTAAGTTGGTTCTGATTTCACAGAAGTATGAAGTGTGAATGTTCTCTGTCTTTCACCCGCATCTCTCAAACACACACCCAACCCAATCCTGTGCTCAGAGTTGAGTCTGGTAGTTTTCCCTAACTACCTTATTTTAGTGAAGTGGAAAAAGGCATGGCTAGAGATTGGGTTTAGTTGTAGAAAAGGAAAACTGATCTCTTTCCTGGTCAAGACTCAACTTAGGTTCCCTACCACTCAGGGATGTAGTATAACCCAGATTAATCAGAAGATCATCAGACAAGCCACAGCTTCAATACTTGATCATCACTGTCTTAGGGAAACTGGATGAGTACAGCTGCTACTTTGGCTCAAGCTTCCCAGGGTGTTTGGTTTAACATTGACTCATTCACTGTCCTCTGGTAGAAAGGAAAGTAAATGGCAGAATTGTCCTAATAAATAGTAGAGTGTTTGATTTAGGTGTAAAAGGCCATTAGGATTCGTCTTGTAAAATTCAAGCTCTAATGTCTAATTAGCAGCCTCATCCATTGCCACTGCTGTATCCCCTTACCACCCATCCCCGCCCGCCCCCGCCTCCACACCTTTACCAAGTCTTCTCAGTAGACTTGCCTTTGTCCATTGAGACAGAGCTGCTGGTTCTCACTTGAGATCTGGTTCTGTTCATGGAGAGTCCCTGATTTATACTTCTTTCTTGTTTCCCATTCTACTTTTGACATCCCTAAGAAAAAGGGGTAAAGTCTTGGAGAAACAGGAATATTTTCTAGCCCTCTATTCTAACTATATAGAGAGAAGCTTTGAGGTTATATATGTATCTACTTGGAATTCAGAGAAGAATTAACATGTCCCTAAACAGCTGTGCCAGTGTGTTCTTAGCCCACTATGATTGGCTTGGCTAAAAACTAAAATAGTGACCCTAGCATATATTTTGCCCATCTTCTCTATAGTACCTTCAGAGCAGATATTCTAGTAAAGAAAGGTATTTCTTTATTACCTCCTTAAGGAAAATATCTTCTTTTATTAGAATGACTCTGAGCCTAGTGTCTTTGAAGCTACAGAGATTGGGATGGGGTTTTCTATTTGCTTTAGGTGGAATGGTAGTAAAAAGAAGGGAGCCCAAGCTATCATGAGTTTTTCTCAATTGCTCCTCAGTATACATACCAAAATCTTTGCAATTCTTGTTATTTGGTTTCCTTAGATCATTGGTTGTTGGAGTTGAGGGACGTGAAAGGAAAATTCCTGGTTCTTGGTTGCTTACTGATTAAGAAACAGTAAGAGCTCAAGACTTAGGGCTTTTAGGCCAACCCCATCTATCTTTAAGGAGTACAGCTATCTGTAATCACAGGCAATGATTATGGCATCAGCATAACCCTGATATTTCTAAAGCAGAATAAGAGAGGATGAATCCCTTTTCTCTATAGGCTTGTGCCTTGCCTAGAGTAAGAGGGTTATTAATATGGAGACAACTAGGCACAGTCCGCCCACTACTGCTTGCCATCCAGGGTCCCAAGGGCATATTTGCTTGATCATGCCGAGGACTTCAGCCCTTAGAGACCCTGGAACAAACTGTTCCCAGATACCAATACAGAACTTCCACAAAAACAGGTTAGATCAAATCTGGACTGTCAGACTGAGTTTCCGGAGTGCCCATTTAGCCCACTATACTCCTCTTCCCACCCCTGGAACAGTGGCCATAAGTAGCACCTCTGCTGGTTAGACATATATTATGTGGAAGACCTGTTGTGGGATTTATCCATGTTATTGGCTACTACTGCCTTCTAGCACTAGTAACATCCAAGAGTCCTTTGTTTTAAGGACTCCCAGAAGGAGCTGGTACTCCTCTGCTCCCCACTATTTCCTGCATGTGTGGAATCCCTGCAGTGGGGCGTTGGGAGGAAGAGACCACAGCCAATCTCAGCATCATGTATGTGGTTTCCCATCCACCTCTGGTCTGACGTATTGAATTAGTTGCCAGTGCACTGTCTTCCAGATTTGCCTCTGTGCTCTTTGTTACTGTACTGGTTATTGTTCTGTCTGTTCTCATCAAGTCTTGGTTGGCCAGCCAACTAACAAGAAGTCAGTGTTCATCCTTCTCCCACCCCCAACCCTCACCCCTTCTTTGTTAATTGAAAGAATAGAAATGAACTCTCTCCTAGCCCTTCTACAGAAGTGGTAGGTGGGGAGTGCTCTGACCACTATGGTCTCCGCAGGGGGAACCGTGAAGGGCTGAGCCGTACCTCAAGCAGCCGCCAGAGCAGCACAGACAGCGAACTCAAATCCCTGGAGCCACGGCCTTGGAGCAGCACAGACTCTGACGGCTCTGTCCGGAGCATGCGCCCCCCCGTCACCAAAGCCAGCAGCTTCAGCGGAATCTCTATCCTCACCCGGGGTGACAGCATTGGGAACAGCAAAGGTGGCAGTGCAGGAAGGATCTCCAGGCCAGGTACTAAAGCTTCTCACCTTCTGTGTCATGCCCATCATTTCTTGCTTGTCTTTTGTAAAACATCACTGATACTTAACTTTTAATGAAACACTTGTCCCAATATAGTGTTCTGGAAACCTAACACAGCCAGCTTAAGCAGAAATTTTATTTCTTGAATTCATTGTCATTTTGAGTCCCCTTTCTGATTTCCTTTCAAGTCTTCTTTTCTAATTGGAAAAAAACTGGGATTAGATTATTTTATCTGATTTCCAACTGAGGTGTGACATCTCTATCAGCCTAGGCTCAGGTTATATATGAAGATGGGAATGATAGCTGCTTTAATTCTGTGACCTCTGAAATTATAAAGAGGGTTCATAGAGCAGTGGGAACCCTTATAGTTTAGCTACATGTGATTAATTGGTAGCAGCCAATAGACTAGAACTTCAAGTGGTACTGTTGTGGCTGCTTCTCTGGAGCTTAGTCACTGAGAAGGAGCATATATTCCACATGCCAGGTCTGTAACTACCCTTTAGCTCTCTTGATCTTCTGTGTAATCTCCATCTATTCCTGTTGCACTCTTAGCAGAGGGACATTTAGCTCTTTATACAAAGTAGACCTCTATTTCACCATCTTCCTGCCTTTGAAGAATTGTTTGACTCTCATCCCAGAAGATCCGTTGATCTAGTCCTCAGAAGACGTCAGTGGTGGTGAAGATTTTGTCTCTGACTATTGGGTCTCTGCTGCCTTTCCCTGTTACCTCCTTTATCTTCTTTTAATTATGACATTAGCTCCCAAACTGGTTTCCCTGCTCCATCTTTAGCCCTTTATAGAGCCAGTTTACCAATCTATAACATAGATCTAGTCAAGTCTTTCCTCTCTTAAAAAATTCATGTTTCTACATTTCCCACATAATAAAATCCAGATTACTTAATATAGCCAAACTTCCCGACTCCAGTGTGCAATCTCAGTCTCATTTTCAGATAGTCATCCTCCTCTAGCCCTCCATCCATTTCTTGAATATGACATTAGCTTTGCCCTCTCTCAGTCTGACAAGCCTTCTATTCATCCTTCAAACCTGTCTCTCCTGCCACTTCTTTAAACCCTTCCCCCTAACCCTTCCAGGAATTATTGCTTCCTCATCTTTAGTTTTATATAGCTTTGTTCATATCACTGATGTACCCCTTTTCCTTATCAGATTGTAATCACTGTGTGGATGTTCATCTTTTGTCAGAAGATCCTGTGCTGCCTAAGAGCAAGGACTGTGTTCCCTTCACCTTTTTGTCCTCAGTTCATTATACAATGCTTAGAATATAGTTGATATTCAGTATGAGTATTTTGTGTGAATGCACACATGACTTGGAGAGCTTGGAAATGGGGAAAATAGTTGGATGAAGTTTGTGTGTATTTGTATGCACAGGCATGTGGAATATATGCTCCTTCTCAGAAGAGGCAAGGTTGCCTTCTCAGCAATTTTTGTGATACTGCAAATTGAGAAGAAATCAAAGAGAAGACCCAGCTCTAAGGGACTAGGAATCTGTACTTTCCCAGGAAGCAAACATTCATTCATGTTTTCAGCTATCTAATCATGATGGAGAGACTCTATGCACTTCAGGGGAGGCGGCATAACAGCCTCACATTTTGTTCCAATTCCAAAACTGAACATTGAGAGTCAAGATGACTACTGTTTCTAGGGAGCAGAAACCTACTAAGATGAGGACTCCCATCAGCAGGGCAGCTGAAATGCCTCCATACTAATACGTGGATCTTCCTAAGATATTTGGGGAAATGAACAGAAGGAGGGTGAAGAGAAACATCACGGAAAAACTAGAGCCCTGCAGCTGGGCCCTCCAGGGGTGGTATGTTTATGACTTGTGCTCATAACTCTTGGTGGGTTTCCTCTTTGCCTTAGGTATGGCACTAGGTGCCCCAGAAGTGTGCAACCAGGTCACCTCATCCCAGTCTGTCCGGGGCCTTCTCCCTTGTACTGCCCAGCAGCAACAGCAGCAGCAGCAACTTCCTGTTCTTCCACCCACGCCTCAGCAACAGCCATCCTTGAATAATCACATGATCTCACAGGTGAGTCATCACTCAGTGCCAGAGCCCCCTCTGCTCTGAATCAGGCAAGCTCAGGAAGTAGTCATGTCTCTTGTTCTGTGGGTGGCAGGAAAGATCTGTTTTTGGAGGCATGGCACTCTCTCCCCCATTTCTCATTCGTTAGTTGTGGGGAAAAAAGAGTAAGGGTGAAGGTTTGACCAAAGTGCTCTTAGTAGAGTCAGTCTGGGAGTGTTTTGTTTTACATTTCTTCCTCTGCCTCCTGAGAATTGTCGGTGGGATCTTTTACCCCATTCCACATTTCTGCTGTCCCCCATCTCCCTCTACACCTTTGTAATTAGCAAGGTGATTTTGCTCATTATATCCATATTTGGTGAAAAGATCACAGTTTTCACCATACTCTGACTGAATATATTCATGTGACTGTAGACCTATAAATAGACATTTATGTTTGTAGGGGTTGGGAGGAGAGGAAGTAACACTCAAGACCCCTGCCATACCTATGCCATAAGGCACAAAACCAAATAATGCTCCCCTGTCCTCAGTCTACAGGGTCTAACCTAGCACTATACTCCCTGTTGTCTTTGTTTCTCATGCCATCCCTTGGCTATGTGCCAAGCTCTTTTTTCCTTCTGTTTATGGACGGGTAGATGTTGATACCAGCTAGAATGTGAGTGAAGTTTTCCTTAGGTTGGAGACAAGTCATCAGCATAAGAATCAGATCTCATTCTAAATGGAACCTCAGTGTTTTAGGTTTAAAAGTCTCCTTAATACCCTGAGGAGAAGGGCTTGGAGATTTTCATTTATTCTTTTCTTCCATGAGTAGAGCTCTTCATGAACAGAGCATATGCTTTATCCTGAAGTATTCTCTGGTGGCCAGGAAGCCCATGCATCTGTGCTCTTTTCTGCTGCAGTTTAAGTTCTTGTCTCATCTCCCAGGCTCCCTCATCTCCCTGCTTAGTTAGTTCTGCTTGGCCTCAGATGTATCTCTTCCATAGGTTCAAGAAGCAAGTCTCAAGCACCCTAGAAACTGAAATCTAGAGTGAAAAGACCCAGAATGGTCCAGTACCTCACAATTCAAATATTCTGAAGTGAAGCTAAAATAAAGAATAGTGAAGATCTAGGAAACCCTGCTTTGTATCTTAATGTAACCCATATGCATATCATTCCAGTCCTTCATCTCAGTCCCTATATCAGTTTCTTTATAGTCCTGACTTACTTTCTTTTTCTACCACCATCTGCTTCATTAAATCTCATTCATTTCAGCTTACCTCTCTCTATACTGAAACATAACGTGTGCTTTTCCTTGTCTGTGTCTTAACTGAGGCCTCTAAGTGGGTAAACTCTCTGCTTCTCCTTCTTGCTATCTCCTATTATGTTTCTGTGAGTGTATGTTTCACTTTTCTAAGACTCCGGTATTTTTTTGAGTTTCCTAAAATGTGTGTATTTTAATAGTCTTGCTCCCTTTTCTCCCTTTTAGTCTTCCATCTGCCTCTTCCTTCTATCCACATCTAGAAACAGACAATAGGAGTGGGATAGGAATAATGAGATAAATAACCTTTTGGGACTGAAAAAAAATTAGAATGTCCAGTTGGCTGGCCCTAAATCTCAAACTTTTACTCAGATTCTGTTCCTGCTTCTGCATCATGAGGGTCAGTGAGTCATCTGTTGGTATTGACTGATCTTCAGGAAGCATGATGCTAGATTAGACCCTGTAATTAGGGACAGGGGAGTATTATTTGTTAGAGAGATCTCTGCTCCTTCTGAAATTTATTTTTGAGGTTAGTAGTGATCACAAACTCCAAACCAGTCTTACCCTGATTAAGTTTTGGTGTCCCTAAAGCACTTAAAGTAGCTGCTAATATACTACCACCATCCCACTATACGTAGTTCCTTTTTGCTTCCTCTCCACTTTTTCTCCTCCTCTCTGTATCCCTTTCTTCCTCTTCCTACTACCTGTTTGTTTCATTCTTCTTTTCTCTTTCTCCCTGTCTCTTAGTGCTGCTGGCTCTCCAAACTCAAGTTACTGAGCCCCCGAATACTAACTATTCAGTTTCTTAAATGGTACATAACAGGGTAGGGATGAAGGAAATGACAACATACACCCACCACTGTGCTTACTGTAAAGGTTTTCCTTTGGAAGAGAAACTGAGAAAAGGTAGTTAGTTACCTTTTGCTCTGTAGCAACAGGCATTTGCCCCAGGCATGGGGACAGTGCTGGCTAAACTATGCTCTTTCCCTTCTTGGCAAGACTCTGCTGTCAGAGCAGTCCTCCATATCATATATCAGTAGAACATATGAAACCAATGAGTGAGGCTGAGGTTAAAGAGCCAGAGGCTACCTTCTGCCCAATTTACTTAAAGTGAAGTGGACCTCTTGAAAAGGAGCTCTCTGAGCCTCTTATCTCTCCTGGGGTCCAGTCATTCATCCAAGAACCAATGACTTAGCCCAGAATTCACCAGTAGGTGGCACTCAAATCCCTCAGGGCCAGTCTTAGGCTTCCCTGTGGTTTTTTGGAAGCTCTCTAGCTCTAGCATTTGAGACTCTAAGAAGAGAACTATAACTTAAAAATAGCACTGAGATTCCTGCCTTTACCACTACCTTTCCTCAGTCAGGAGAGACCTAAGAGAAGAACATCACTTCTTCTCTACTTTTTACTCAAAACTCACCAATATGAAGAAAACAGGCAGTGTTGTTTTACCACTTTGCTGTCCCTATGGCTACTCTTCCTCTTCCAGAGGCTATAAAGCCTGAAGCACCATAAACCCTCCCACAAGAGAAAGAAGACAATTAGGATGATGGAAAATGGGTTTTAAAACTATCAGCACAAGTAGCTCATGCTGAGCAGGTTGGCCAGCAGTTATATTTGAAATGCTGCTGGCTTACAGAAAGTAGGTATGCCAGGATCATTGAGAGTTTATTTTCAATGCTATGGCAGCATCTCTCCCAGGTCACACAATGGATTCTCAGTAACTTTTTCCTAACCAAGATAACTTACATTTTACTTAAGCCAGATATCAGGAGTATTCTGTTTTGGTGGTCTTCTAATTCCTGGACTCTGCTTCCAGAACTGTTAGTTCTCTCTGTGTAAGGGTGTCTCCAGACATAAATGGTAAAAGAGGAGATTGATACCTTGGTCCCCAATACCTCTTAATACTCTAAATTTGGAAAGAGAGAGGAGAATTATACAAATGAAAAGATGTTTGTATAATTCTGTTCTACTTTTTTCTCACCCTCCCTACTGCTAGAATGGAATGGAAAGAACATATGTCAGGCATAACTAGGTTCCCTCCCAGCTCTGCCACGTTAGCTGTGCAGTCCTGGATGTGTGATATAATTTCTCTGAGCTTTACTATCTTAACTGGAAATGCAAATTACCATATCTTCCTATAGGATTATTGTGAGGCTGTAATGAGATCATGCATGTAAATGAGACAATGTATAAATGTGATTTCCCCTTTTCTTCCTAGCCTCTCCACTTTCTCCCACTCCTCCTATCATCACCAGGGGCTGTGGCTGGAGAACTGATGAGGTAGTTGAAATGGCTGAAGGGGAAGAAGAGAAAGAAAAAAATAACTCCCCATACACCATGTTCCAAATAAACAAATCCTCCTGCTTGAAGGCTAGTGAAGGGACCGAAGGAACAAAAGCTAAAACTAGGCTATTTATATTTTATTCTTGAATCCCTCCGTGTTTGCTTATGGGGGCATTTTTCATACTGCCCTCACAGCCTGGAGGAGCACAGAACAATCATGGAGCAGAAGGAAGTAGCTGGAACCAGGCGTGAACTGGCTGTTTTTTCCTTTTCTGCCCTCGGGAGGGGACGATTCTTGTGAGTGAGCACTTCCTCCAGGAGAGCTGTGATGTGAAATCAGGAACATGGCCGCCAGACCTTGGATGACCCTTTCTACAGAAGCAGGAATCCTTTCTCAAGCGGGCTTTCAAGGAGGGTTATGATCTTGCTCCCCAGGAATCATGTGTATAGAAAAAATGTTTTGGGAAAAGCTGTGTTCTGAATCAGGCAGCAGACCCTGGCTCTGAGAGTCCTAAGATTGCTCACAACCACTGTAGAGTTCTGAGTGTCTAATGAGGCTGGGTGTGCAGCAGGTCTCTCCTGATAGGAGAGATTGCCTATTTGTCAGAGATGTGAAAGCCACAAACTATCCTGGGCTCCGTGTCCAGCCTGCTCAGCAGCCTTGCTATTCATGTGAAATTTCTCTTATGATTAACTTTGTTCTTCTTTCCCTTTTCCTCCCCACCTCTGCCCTACTGCCTTTCCTTGTGCTTCCCTTTTCTCTTCCCCTTTCCACGCGCCTGTCTGCTGGTCCACAGCCAGTCTCGGCTCTGCAGCCCTCTCCACAGCCTGTTCAGTTCTCTCCAGGCTCCTGTCCCCAGGTCCTTCTGCCAGTCTCTCCGCCCCAGCAGTACAACATGGTATAAATTCCGTTCCCCCTTTTTGTCTTGTCCATGTGTGGCCTGTATCTGTGGGTGTGTCTGGGTCAGACTGTGACAACCTTGCAAAGCAGTTGCGCTTTTTGGAGGGCCATGTTAAAAGATGTTTCTTCTTCTTGAGAGGCCAGCACAGGCTGAACTATATACTCCATCTAGTGACCGCATCACAGCTCTTTAGCCATCAGAAGATGCCTGAATGTTAAGACAGGAATACTGAGTTCCCCTGAATTTTAGCAGGGACAACAAAATCGGATATTGGTCTAGCCTGAGCTCCTTATCATTTCCTTTAAAAATAAAAACACAGTTGCAAATTTTTCTGGTACCATTTATAAAAAGGTAAAATGTTCCCCTATCTTACCATGTTATTTTACATAAAAAAATACCTTTCCTAATATGTAACACATGCTGTTTAAATTGTTTGTACCCTGACTATAAATCCTTTTAAGATCTAATTTGCCTCATAGCAGATAACTTCTATAATGGTTATAGGAACCCTGATTTTTTTTTTTATTTTGTGTTACTCACACCCATCTGCTTTTTCATTAGAATCCCCTTTCCTCCCACCTCTTATCTCCATTCTGAAAAGTCCTGGAATATGGGCCTCAGAATAATCGGCAATCTTCTTGTTACCTGTTTCTGCCCACTAAAGTAGCAAAATAGCTAACTTGAAGATCAGATCCCTGAAAATTGAGTAAAACAACAAGAAAGCATTCCCTTTTGTTTCTACTAGTTTTTGTGGTTTTTTTTGCAAAAGAACTTCTGCTGTGTGTGTGTGTGTGTGTGTGTGTGTGTGTGTGTGTGTGCTATTGTCTAGGGAGCAGAAAGAACGAGGAAGCTAACAAACTCTAACTATCACCATATAAGTGAGAGATGGAACACCATCACTCTTGCTGCTTGAGAAGAGAGCTGAGAGAGAAGGTAATTACAGACTAGCCAGTCAGTCACCTGACTTCCTTTCAGAGGTGAGAATTGGAAGCTGTTTCTAAGGGTAGAACTCTAGGCAGGTGTCAGAGAACAGAGGTGGAAATGACCTCAAGAGGGTGTAAGGAGATAAGCAGCAGGAATAGGAGTCCACCAATCTTTGCGCTGCTTAGACAGAGCTGGGGAGCCAAGTGAACCTAGCCACCCATAATCCACTCAAGGTGTTATCTGGGTCCTTTATTATAAAATAGGAATTTATGACAACGTTAGGGGTACTTTGTATGGTTGGAGGCATGAGGAAGTCAGGTAAATGGAAAATCTTTTTTTTAACCCACTGGTTTGTCCTATTTCTATATATAGAAGCTGTGTCATTGCTCCTAACACCCCAGGACAAACTCTAATCAAAATCATAATCAGAGTGGCCATTGTTACCTCATATGTGTTAGGGAGACTGGCTGTAGAGTTGGGTTTCAAACAGCTGTTCAGTTCAGAGCAATTTTAAAACATCAAATGACAGAGGCTTGAAAAGTGCCTCCCAGGGCTCAGAAGCAGGAGCATCTTGGATTTGGTGTAAGTAAGGAAGACTGTAGAAAGGGTTGTTATTTCTGTCGGTCTGTCTGTCTATGTTGAAGCCAAAGACTTAGGGTTTGATACGACCTCAGTCCTTGAGTTTCTCCCACTCTTGTCAACAGGCAGATGACCTCAGCAACCCCTTTGGACAAATGAGCCTTAGCCGCCAAGGTTCTACTGAAGCAGCTGACCCATCTTCAGCTCTGTTCCAGCCCCCACTTATCTCCCAGCACCCTCAGCAGACTAGCTTCATCATGGCTTCTACAGGACAGCCCCTTGCCACTTCCAACTATTCCACCTCTAGCCATGCACCACCTACTCAGCAAGTCCTGCCACCCCAGGGCTACATGCAGCCCCCTCAACAGGTGAGCAGCTCAGGTTCTCAGCTTAAATCACTAATTCATTTTGTCCAGTATTATAATCCTTTCTTCCTTTAATTTAGACACCAGAGGGATACCTATCTCCTACCTCTATTTCTCCACCTTGTACTTGAGAATTGTCTTTCTAGTCAGAAGTTGTTTTTCTAGATGACACAAGTCCTTCTTGTTCTGTTTAAAACTTATATACCAACGTTGTAATTGCAGACCCAAAATATCCATTACAGATTTTTAGCCATCAGCCCTGATGCATTTAATAGTTTGTGGATGTTGGTTCTCAATTTGAGGGACCTTCTCATACATGTGTTTCTTCTTACCATAGATCCAGGTTTCTTACTATCCCACTGGACAGTATCCTAACTCCAACCAGCAATATCGACCTCTCTCTCACCCGGTGGCCTACAGCCCCCAGCGTGGTCAACAGCTGCCTCAGCCATCCCAGCAGCCTGGTAAGGGGAACTGTTAATATAAGAAGACAGTGAATAAGGGAAAGGTAGAGACTGGAAAAGAGAGAATTACCTTCCCTGTTGTTAAAAAAGCAGGAATGATTAAAGTTCTAAAGAGAGACCCAGAATCTCCAGAAAAAGAAAAGGTAAAAGAGACAGAAGAGAAATTACTGATAGACTGCGATCTCTTAAACATTGTTAAGACCATATTAATGTCTTCTCTGCCTTGCCCATCCCTAGGTTTACAGCCCATGATGCCTAACCAGCAGCAGGCGGCTTACCAAGGCATGATTGGAGTCCAGCAGCCACAAAACCAGGGCCTACTCAGTACCCAGAGGAGCAGCATGGGGGGCCAGATGCAAGGCCTGGTAGTTCAGTACACTCCACTGCCTTCTTACCAAGTGGGTGCATTCTGCGTTGGGAAAGATCACTCAGTCCTCGGGATGAGGGAAAGGAGAACAGCCTCCCATGCTATCCAGTCAGATAACTCTGTAACACTGAAATGTTCACTTCACTCCTAAAATTTTTAGGTTTATTTTCCTCTGAGAGAAAACAGTTTGAGAAGAGTCTTTATTTAAATTATTTGGTCTTTATACAGCCATGCAAATGAGTATATGCTCAGAAAAGTAGGATCTGAAGGAAGTCAGACTCCTTTCTCCATATCAGGCGCCTAAGGATGGTGTTTGGAGAAGAGAGAAATGGAGGTAGATCTGTAAGCATTTCCTATAGGCAAATGAGGAGAATAATGTCTAAGAAGTAAGAGAAAAAAGAGTGTCCAGGTCTAGTGATGACTGAGCTGTTCTGTGGATGAAGTACGAGTGGTCATCCTCTTCTTATCTCCACTCAGGTCCCAGTGGGTAATGACTCGCAAAATGTGGTCCAGCCGCCTTTCCAGCAACCCATGCTGGTCCCTGCAAGCCAGTCTGTGCAAGGGGGCCTCCCAGCAGGGGGCATGCCAGTGTACTACAGCATGATCCCGCCAGCTCAGCAGAACGGTACGAGGTGAGGACTCCCGGAAAGTCAGCACACATTTCCCGTAGACCTTCAGCAACTGTTGTACCAGAATTTTGTTTCCACTGGCCAAAGAAAAAAAAGGCAGGGGTAGAAGTCCCAGTGGTGCCCATGCCTTAAAGCAGGTAGACTATAAGGGAGTTCATTCTTCTTTTCTCCTTATTGATTTGACATTTCCATAAGAGCACATCAGCAACAAAAAATTCTTGCTTCAGAGACAGAGGCTTTATAATTTCTCATTTTTTGTTTTGCTAATTGGCAGAATTCAGAACTGTGAGATAGATAGAGACTGCTCATCATTACTTTGGAGTACATATATGTAAAATTTTCTGTGTACTTCTTTTTATATCCATGATGAACTCAGCTGGTCTATTTCTATATGTCTCTATATATCAATATATACCATAGCTAATAGAATTGTAGAGATAGAAGTGCCTTAGAAATATCTAGTCCACTCGCTTTGTTTTATTTTTCTCCCTTTTTTATAAATGAGGAAATTCCAGCTAGGACTGTTAAGAAATTTACCCAAAGTCACACAGCTAGTTAAAAGCATAGCCGGAACTAGAACTCAAGTCTGGGCCTACCTGTGTGTATTTCTGTATGTCTCTCTCAGCGTATATATGTTTATTTCTGTCTTTCTATATGTACGTCTCCTGTTGTCTTGAGTTTTGTGGGGGGTTTCCCCATTTGTCTTTAGGTGACTGTGTTTGCCATTGTGTAAATATCCTAAATCACACATCTCTTTATTTCTTTTTTGCCCATCTCTCTCTTGAACTGTGTGTCTGTCTCTGGTACTCTCTTCGTGTGTTTCTCTCTGTGTGTGTGTGTGTGTGTGTGTGTGTGTGTGTGCGCGCGCGCGCGCGTGCACACATGCATGTGTCTGGTATATTCACACTGTTGGGAAGAGCATGCGTCACACATTTCATCTGTAGCACTGATTAGCAGCTTCTTAATTGAAAGATGATCAAGTACAAATATATATAATTAACTTTGAACTGATGAGTGATTTTAGAAATTGCGTGGCAAATTGGTCTGGGAATGGCTTGGAGCTGCCTCTGCTTCCCACAGAGGAGGCCCAGGAAACAGCAGCTGTTTGCCAGAGCTGAGCTTCTCCCTCTATTACTTTTAACACTCTTCTCTCCTCCATCTCCCCAGCCCTTCTGTGGGGTTTCTGCAACCTCCTGGCTCTGAGCAGTACCAGATGCCTCAATCTCCCTCTCCTTGCAGTCCACCACAGATGCCACAGCAGTACTCAGGTAAGAGGATAAAAATTTGGGGGAGTCTTGGGCACTGGTAAGAGCAAATACTGCTGAAGAACTTGTGCTCTAGAGCTGAGAAAGGCAGGGAGAGTTCAAGGATTGTCTCTCTCTTCAACCGTGACATCATCAAGAGGAAAGACCAGAGTCCTGGCTGGTAAGTTTTCCAGGGTTGCTAAAGGTAACCTCTCAAGAAAGACGAGGTTGGTTACCCCATCCCTGTCCCTAGGAAGCCACATGTTTGATCGAGTTCCTTGTTTTCTTTCTTGTTCTTTTTTTTTTTCCTGAATCCAGCATTATATTCACCACTCACATGCCTTTGAGACATGAAGTGCTTATTACTTCTGTCTCCTGCACTCATTCTTCCTATAAACAGCTTTTTTTTCTCTTGGGAATGTGAGAGAGGCCAATAAAATGCTTTTTAAGTCATATCTTAGATTTGTTCTAACAATTTTTTGTATGTGCTCACATTCTATCAATTTAATTCTCACCACGGTTTTATGAAGAGAAAATTGAAGACTCAGAGATGATAAATGACTTGCCTAAAGTAACAATCCTAGAACTTGAACTTGGGTCTTTTGACTTTCCATCTCCTATGCCACATTCTCAATAACACGCTTTTAAAAGGCTTCTGTACTCTATTTCTTTCCCTCCAGTGGGAAATAGATATTATGTTAAGTAGGTGAAGGCCCTCTTTGGAGAGACCACCTCTCCCAGGTGAATAGGCTTATTCTGTGAAGGTCCTCGCTGTCTGCCTTTGCCAAGAACTCCCCCAGCTGACCAAGTACAGCTGCTCTTGTTTGTTTCCCTTTTACCCCACCGTGACATAGCATTACACTGCAATTAAACTTCAGGGTTTCTGGAATGGAGGAGGTCTTAACGTGGCCTCCAGCCATTCCCATTTGGCTCTGTTGTGAGAATATCAGAGTGCCCTCTGCTGGTGAGAGGGAGGTATTTTGATGATTTTCCCCATTTAGAAATGGAGTACTTTTCATGTAAGATTTTTTGTACTTTGACTATGTTAGATGATGTAGAGTGTATTCCAGAATTAATCTTGTGCATAAGACATGGTCTGCTCTTACCTCCAAGGAGCAAGTATTTCTGCCTTCATCCAGACCAAATGTGGATCTCTCACAGGCTGAGAAATGTTAAATTCAACAGCCTTTACCCTTTATTATATTATTGGTTTCTCTAGCTATTTCTCCTAGTGTCCGCTAGGGACACTTCACCCTGAAATTCCCAGCAGTGTATGGAAATTGTAGAAACCATCTCTAAGAACCACTGTAGCCTGGGGTGGTGCTTAGTACCTCAGGGCATTTTCTCTCCTGTTTGTTAACATGTGTGCGTATGCATATGGATATACTGTCCTTAGTGGTCTGTCTATTGGGTCTCTGGTTATATCTGTTCATCTTCAATTATAAGGTCTTTGAATCGAAAATAAACCAAGTGAAAAAAAATTTTTTCATTACCTACTCTGGACCTAGTGCTGGGTTAAGTAAACAAACAGCTGATATTCTGAAAGTTGGCAGCACTTAGAGATCTGGGCTGGAAGGAGATAATCTAGGCTCTTCCTTGATCAGTAGAAATGGAAGAAACTCTTCATCATCTAGTTCCCTTGCTTCTTTGGACTTTTCTGTTATATATCCTTTTTTCCTAGCTACCCTAATCGATCCTAGGTTTCTGACTGACTCCTTGTACTTCTAGATGATGGGACCCTCTCTTCTACCCACATCATCTAAGAGTCCATATTCACCAGACCAGTGATTTTAAAAGTCTCCAATCCCTGCTTGTGGAAATCTAACAGGAAGTGGAAGGAAAGAAAATTGCTTCTGCCTTCCTTTCCAGTTTACCCTCACTAGGAAGATAGAAGGCCAGCATAGTCTAAAAGGACTGCTATGTCACCTTCAGAGAATAGTGTCTCCCTCGCACCTTCTCCCATGTAGCAACATGGTCACTTTTCCAAAAATAAAGCCAGGGATTAGGATTGGCTGTTCATGGAACAACTGTTCTGGTTTATTAATACATTTTTGTAGTTACCCAGTTTACCCCCAGGCCTGGACCTTAATTCCTCCACTGTGATATTAGACATAACTATAACCCCAGGAAACACTTTTCTTCTCACTAAAATGATGGCTTGCAGGTCCCTCGAGGTTTCTACAGGGATGCTTGTCTGGGGAAAGCGCACACAGACATAAAATGGCAATGAAACCTGTGCACAGATTCTCAGCTCACAGTGACACAGCATCATGGCGAGTGAGGCACATAGATCTATCCTCTTATGTACTGGCTCATTTTGAACTTGAGGATTCAACCAAGGCTGACTAACTCTTTTCTCTCCCACTCCCAGAAGAAATCTTTCTCCTCCACTGAAGGAAAAAAAAAAAGAACAGATACTCTTGGATTCTGTTCTGTAATTTGAGAAAGGTGCCTGTGGATTTTATTTCTCTAGACATTCCTTTCCATAGATTTGATTTCTGGTGTTAAAAAAAAAAAAGAACCTTACCAATCTTCTACCTTAGTGTCTAAAAAAACAACTAAACAGAAACCAATTTTGCCAGACATAAACGTCATCTGTTTGTATTTATGTGGTTTGCTCTGCCCAATCGACCTTTCTGCCCAGGTTTAATGATGCCACTTAAAAAGCCATTCACACGTCCCCTCTCCTTTCAGAGCTTTCGAGCTAAAATTGATTTCCTTATTCAACCCTCTTCTCCCTCTTCCCATTCCAACCCAGGCTCCTTCCTCCAACTTGATTATATGGAAGTGCTGTCACTGGGCAGTGTGGTGGGTTTTTTTTTTTTTCATTGCCATGTCCATTAAGAAGTAGCAACAAGTTCAGCTGCTAAAGCATGCCACCTGCTTTTGGCTTGAAGAAGAGAAGCATAAAAATCAGCTCATCAGCAGAGTAGTGTTCTGTGTCCTCGGCTGAGTGAAGGAACAATGCTCCAGGCCAGCGGGGGAGAACTCATTGGAGGGAGGAGCTCAGGAATCAGGCTGCTTCTGAGAACTCTGGCTTTGTTTTTGTTGGGAATCAGAGAAAATTATACCAAGGCTTTGTTCTTTTTCCCCCTCACCTTGAGCCCCCTAATAGCTCTTTATGACTACATGTAGGTATTAAAAAGAGCTTCCACCACCTTACTTATGCCCACACCCTACACACTCACATATCCACTACCTTTTACTGGCCTACGGCATTAGTCTCAGATTATGAACTGCCTTCCAAAAGCTGTAGATTTGATTATTTTTGCCTTGGCCTCCTCGGGTAGCAATGAGATATTTGAATAAGGTCAACTGCAATTTTGTTGGTAGAGGATGTTGGAGTAGGTGGGGGCTCTTAGGATGGGGAAATAAAATGCCCAAAGCAACTATAGTGGCGGGGGTAGCTGTTAAATGACATTCCACAACTGTGCAATTTTTCCGTGGTCCTTCTGCAAGCCATATTGATGAATACCCTGTCCCCTTTGGCAGGAGATAGGAAGGTATGAGCCAGTCTCTCTGAGTATTTGTGCTCTTCGATTAGATGAACTGGGCTGGGAGGGGGTCACAAATTGACTAGAGAATAGAATATGACAGATGCTGTGTCTCCTGAGCTGCTCTCTCAGGCTTTCTGCCATTTTTTTCCTTTTCCTTTTCCTTTGACTGATGCTACCTGAGAAAAGCAATCACGCTCACTTCCCAGCAGGATGGGTGCCCAGGGCAGAGGCTGCAACATTTCCCGTCACAGGAAGCAATGTGATGGCAGCAGCAGTGGCAGCACCAGAGCACAGAGCCATGAAAACAGCAGCATTGCAGCAGGTTTTCAAGCTTGCAAGCCCCAGTTCCATTTCTCTACCACTACACACATATGAACTCAGCCTGTCTCTCTACAGAAATATAGCCTGAGAGGTCAAGAGCAAACCCTCACACCAGACAGTACCCTGTGGTGAAGCAGAGCTCCTGCCCATCCCTCCCAGCAGGGACTGTCCATCACACTGCTTCTCCCTGACCCCTTACTTTGTTTTTCACCATGAGGAAGATTTGGGACTTAATGTTCCTCCTCATTGAGCCCTTTCCTTCCCCTAGCCTGTGAGAGGGTAAGACTATCCATGGTTGCCTGCGCTAAAACCTCAGGATTGTATCCAGTCAGTTACCTGAACCTGTCAGTGAAACCTTCAAAGAGGGTCTGACCCTCCTACTCTATTCCTACTGTCACTGCTCTGATTCAGTTTCCATAGCTGAACCTCCTTGTTCAGTTTCCATAGCTTCTTAACTAGTCTTTCTACCACTAGTCACTCCTTCCATCAGCCATCTTACATTCGGCCATTTGAGTTAGCTTTCTGAAGCACAGATCTTATCCCCAATACCTACAGATTAAAGACTCTCACCAGAATGTGCTTCAAACTCTGACATCAACTATTTGTTTGCTGTCCGACTCCCTAATAGACTGTCCATTCCATGAGGGCAGGGACCAGTTTTATTTATCGTACACCCAGTCCCCAGCATGGGAACTGGCACATAGTAAACGTCTACTGAATAAATGAATAAACGTATCTTATCTCTTACTATTTTCCCTACATAAGCCTCAGTGCCTTAGCACCTTGAATTGTCATTTCTTGAATATGACATACATCTCTGCCATTCCTTCTGCTTGAAATGTATATTTCCAACACACCTCACCCTTGCCCAAGAAGTACTTTCTAGGTCTGACTTAGTGAAGCTGTTTGCATTCATCTTCTCCAGAACAACCAAAGATAGCTAGCTGACTTATCTGCAGCCATTACCGGAAAAGCCTTCACGTGCCTACAGCCCTGGCCCAGCCTCAGACTGAGACCTGTACCATGCCCAGACATTTGAGCAATCTGATCTGGGCATTTGGTAATACCCTACTTTGACAGAATGGAGCAGTTTTCTGCCAAGCATACCAGAGTACCCCTCACCAGGTGAAGGCCAGGAGAGTATTGGCATCTGGGACTTATGTCCCTTCCACTGGCTTGAGGAGGGAGAGTCAGAAACCAAATCAGCAACTATCTCAGATTCCTGGCGGGACACAGTTTAAGTGACCCTGAAGAGAGTCAATGTATTTGCTTACTGGCTTTCCCACTCGGAGTTAGCTGACACCCAAAATACAGTTTAAATTCATAACCAGTCACTTTCTTCCTACTATTCAGGAGTGTCACCTTCTGGACCAGGTGTGGTGGTCATGCAGCTGAATGTCCCTAATGGACCCCAGCCCCCCCAGAACCCATCCATGGTCCAGTGGAGTCACTGTAAATATTATAGCATGGACCAGCGGGGGCAAAAACCTGGAGACCTGTACAGTCCTGACAGTAGCCCCCAGGTGAGTCCTGCAACCCATCTTTGTCTTGGCAAGGAGGTGACCAGTTCTTCTCAGAGAGTAATCTTTGTCATTGAGCAGCCTCTTTTGCATGTCTTTCCCTGCGTACTTTTGGGGGAGAAATACAAGAAATAGAGGAGATTATCTTGTTTCGAAGAACCTAAGTTCTAAGCTGGCAGATGGGACACATACTTGAAAATGCTAAGAGAATACTTAAAACAGTATTTAAAAAAGTGGGTATTAAAATAATACATACTAATTAGGGACTAAGGAGGCAATTTGAAGGAACAGTCTGACTTTGGCAGAGTTCAGCAAGAGAAGTTTCCTGAGGGAGGTGAATTTTAAGCCAAGCCATAGGAATATCCAGAGGATAATGTTTGGTGTTCACATGATTTGTACTCTTCTCTCTCACAGGCCAACACACAAATGAGCAACAGCCCTGTCACATCTCCTACCCAGTCTCCAGCACCCTCTCCTGTCACCAGCCTCAGCAGTGTCTGCACAGGACTCAGTCCCCTTCCAGTCCTCACACAGTTTCCCCGACCTGGGGGTCCAGCACAGGGTAAGGAGTTAGATTAGGGCTGACTGCTGTCAAATTCACCCTTCACATCCCTTTTCCAAGTGGGAAGATCAAGAAGATAGCAACAGGCAGGGAACCAGTGTGACTGGTCATCCAACTCTGGAAGCCAGCTCTTACATTTTAATATTCCTATTTAGGCCAAGGACACCTGCCCCTTTTTAGAAATGCCCATAGTTAACTTACTATATAACACCTTTACATACTTAGTATTTATTACCAAGTAAAGGTGACTTTGAGCCAGGGAAAAGAAATTCACTGAACTATCTGATAAACCAGAATTCATCCCATCAGTACTGAGTCTGAGGCGTGGAAATATGGGGGACTGTGTCAAAAACAGAATGGCTTTAGAAGAAGGAACACTGGATATGGGTTAAAAGACTTGGATTCAAATTCTAGTTGTACCACTAAATAGCTGTGTGATGTTGAACATGTTACTTAAACTTGGAACCAAACCTCAGTTTCCTAATCCATAAAATACAGGGTTAATCACACATAAGATGGGAATAATCTTATCTGCTTGCTGTCTAGGCTGTCACAAGCAGTATAAAAAAAAAAAAAGATGAGAATATGGTTTAAAAACTTTAAGTCTACAGCCATACTACCCTGAAGAAGCCCGATTCCATCTGATCTCGGAAGCTAAGCAGGGTCGGGCCTGGTTAGTACTTGGATGAGAGACCACCTAGGAAGACTAGATGCTGTAGGTGTAAAAAATAAAATAAAAAAGTAAGAGATTGTAAGCTGACAAGGTCCTTGCAATCTGTGAGGTCAACCAAGGGTTGCCTCACCTAAAAAAAAAACAAAAAAAAACCTTTAAAGTGCTTGGATATATATTTATCGACAATAATAGGTGACACTTAAGTACTTAGTATTTATCAAGCATTGCTATAAATGCTTTACCTGTCTTATGTTCATTTAACCTTCCTAGCAACTCTATCAAGGGGAAAACATACCCAACATCACATTTCTAATAACAGCCAGGGTTTGGACCTAGGCAGCCTGGCTCTAAGTCTGTGCTTTTGTCTACTACATTTTATTGCCTCTCACATGAGTTAGAAACTTGAGCCTTGGATTTGAGGTGGGAAAAAGCTATATAAGAAATAAAAGACATTCATGAGGTCTCTAGGTTTCCTCCAGGGCCTTTTGTCTATAATGGACAAAGCCCTTTTTCAAAGGTGAGGGATCCTAATAGTCCCATTTGTCTGAGATACAGCTGAGAGCCAAGGAGTTTAGGAAGAGAGACAACTCTAATCAGTCTCATAGGTATTGCTCTTATTAAAAAAGTAGTAATAGTATCTATCTCCAGAGCCCCTGAAGTCTTATAAGTCATACCATGAAGCTCAAACTCCCAGAAAACAATCTGCTCTTCCTCCCTAGGTGATGGGCGCTATGCCCTCTTGGGCCAGCCATTACAGTACAATCTGTCCATCTGCCCTCCTTTGCTCCATGGCCAGTCAACTTACACGGTGCACCAGGTAAAGGTGTCTGCCATCAGCCTTAGGGCCGTCAGACCCCTCCCCCTCCTCATTTGGGCCCCTGTCTCTGAGCCATCCTCCTCAACCAGCTGGGTGGACAAAGACAACACAAAGAGTATGAACAAAGTGGGAGGAGCCTTGCCCCACTCCCTTACTCATTCCTCCTACCTCATCCCTGTGTTTCTTGGTGGCTTTTCCCTGGCCCATCTGACTACCTGGTGGGGTGGGGTCATCAGGGTTAGGTACTCCTCCTTAATCTCTCAGGCAGACATTGAGATGCAAGGCAGTCAGTGTTATTTGCCCAGAATGAGAGTTATCTTTCAAATGTTGAAGGGACAGAGTGGATTGAAACATGGAAACCGGAGCAAGAGACAAGCACTCAAATCTGCCTCCACTGACCTGGGGACGACAGATGTTGGTGAGTGACAGGATGCTGAATCCCCAAGAGAAGGTGCTCACCTTTTCAGCCCTACATTACTAGCCTAGGATGGCTAGGAAAAGCCATCTTAGGGTGGGAAGTAGAAATAGGACCCTTTTGTACTCAAGAGCAAGGAGAAGCTGGATGAAATATCTCTGTCCTCCTTACCAAGCTATTCTAAGTCCTGGGGAAGATGGTGGTAAAAGTTAGGAATAACACAATGATGAGGGTTGCTGAGCTTATTAACAGAGCGTCTTGTGGGAGTAGTCCTGACTTTAATCTAGGATGTCTAACTTTGGTAGTCCTAGACCTAATTCAGGAGAAACTTGACAAGAAAGTATAGAGAAGTAACTCTCCTCTTGCAGGCCTTTTATATTAGGCATACAGAATCTCTCAGGATTTTTCCTTTGTGGAGCAGTTTGCTAAACAAGGAAAGGAGAGGAAACTGACTTTAAGAAAGGAATCTATTTGAGCCAGCCTATGGGAAAGGAGCTATGGAACATATTTCAGATTAGGCTATTGACTTTATGAAAGAACATCAGCAAAAGCCACACTTCTTTCACAGTAACAGCTCTCTATGAGAGAACTGAGGTGTGGGTCTCCAGATCTTAAATCTGGAATTCTGAGTCCCAGTCTCTTCTTGCCTGCATCTCTGGGCTAGGAGAAGAAAAAGGTTCCTTTGTTTCTCCTAGCTACCCTGATCAGAGTCTGGCTGGTGAGGAGTTGCGTTGACTGGGAAGAAGGAAAGGGCTCAGTGGGAAAGGCTGGGCTTTTGAGGGTGTTATATACAGACTTAGTCAGCTGGATACTTCTCTGCCAGGCCATTGTCCAGTCCTGCCTACTCTAACCCTCTCACAACCATTCTTCTCTCTTCCCCTTCCAGTCCTGGGGCGGGTGCTGGAGGTGACAGATCTCCCTGAGGGCATCACTCGTACTGAGGCGGACAAACTCTTCACTCAGCTCGCCATGTCGGCGCCAAGATACAGTGGCTCAAGGATGCTCAGGGGCTGCCTGGCGGGGGTGGAGGGGACAACAGTGGGACTGCGGAGAATGGCCGCCACGCGGACCTTGCTGCCTTGTACACCATCGTGGCTGTGTTCCCAAGCCCTCTGGCTGCTCAGAATGCCTCCCTTCGCCTCAACAACTCTGTGAGTCGCTTCAAACTTCGAGTGGCCAAAAAGAACTATGACCTGAGGATCCTGGAGCGAGCCAGCTCTCAATAAACAGGAGGGGAAGAGATCGGCGCAATAGGTGGGGGCAGGGTGGAGGGAGTCAAGAGATCCTGACAGACCATGGACAGAGGCAGAAAGGAAGGTGACAGACACTAAACTGGAGCCTAAGACAGTAGGGATGAAAATGGAAACAGACAGATGCTCACACTGGCACTGGACTCCTTAGTCCCCAGCCATGGGTCCCCTCTTTTTCCCTGGTTGGCCTTCCTCTGCTTCCCTCTCCTTCCCATCCTCTTCAGTCATTTTTTAATCTCTTCTCTCACCATAAAATTAATTTCTTCCATATTTTTTGGTCAGGTAGAATTGGGAGTTTCACCCTCCCCTATTCTCCTTTTCCTTACCATCCCAAGCTCCCCCCGCCTTTTTTTTTGTCTTTATGAATATATTTATATGGACAGAATTAAGAAAAACAAAATTGACTTCTCTTTTCTCTCATTTTCCCCATCTTGTCTCTCCAAACCCCACAGAGTTAAAACTTGGGACTCCCCCCACCCCCCAGAACACTTGTATATTGTTTGAGGTTTGTGCCGCAGTAACAGACACAGTATTTAATTGCACATACAGATGTTTGCTGGGTATATTCACTGTAAATTTTATTTAATCTGATTTTTTGTTTGTTTGGGGGGAGGTTGATTTTGTTTTTAAATATATAAAAAAAATCTGTCACTGGATGTCAATCCCTGTTTCTCTGTTGCTGCCCTGGTATAGGTGGGGGTCAGAGGTCCTGGATTGATACAGCCCCACAATGTTGGAGGGATTTGATTTGGGTTTGGATGGCTTTCCTAGCATATGCATATATATCTTCCTAACACTATTCCCTGTATCCCATCCTCCTCCTTACACATAATTCTGTTGGGCGTCTGGGTCTCTAATGGGACCTTGGTCCTGGGTGCTCCCAACTCTGCCACTAACTTGGTTCATCAAGCACATCACTTCTCAACTCTGGACCTCTGAGTCCTTACCAATAAAATAAGAGATTTGGACTGACTAGGTGACCTCTGAGGTTCCTTCCACTCTGTGAATTCTGCAACACTTATTTAGGGTCCTTGAGGCTGAGCTGGGGAGGGGTAATTGAGGTCTAGAACTGGATTGAGATGCTGGCCTCATACCTGTTTGTCTAATCTTCTAAAAACTTCAGGGATGGAAGACTTGGGCCTTTAATCTTAAAGCCAGAAGATTGGGTTCTACAGGAACAGAAGCGGATGTTTCTTTCAAAAACTCTTGTTAGTTAAACTTACAGTACCAAGATGCCATATTATCCAGGCAAGCTCAGCAGTCCCCATCCTATGCAGTTAAAGAAAGGTGAAGAGCAGAAACCACCTGCCTGCAAGATGAAACTTTTCTGTCTGAGGCTTCTCAAAACTAGTCTTGATGTTCAGTCTGTCAGACAAGAGTCATTAAAGAGCCTGCAGACCCAGAAGCATCCAGCAAACCATTTTCAATCTCACCTGCCCCTTAGAGAAAAAAAGCAGAAATGACAATATTGCCCTGGAAATCTCTTCGGTGTGGGTAGCAGTATCTCTAGCTAGGCTCCTCTGAAGCTTGTCTGGCCCAACCTCCAGTGTAATCCTTCTTACAGATAAAAGGGATAAAGCAGCACTACATTGCCACCTCCAAATTGCTCTCCTCTAAGATGAGAGCATCTTCTCTTTCAGGCGCGTCACAGTCCAGAGCATAAGGCTGCATCTCTGTGAGATAAGAATGCTAGATAGCTCACTGACCTGTCAGTTCATACACTAGGGCATCAGAGGAGGAAGATGGAATTGGAATCAAAATGACTTAGGAAGTGTGAGGCTTGGCCATCCTGACACCTCCAAGAGTTTGCAGTTCTCATGGGGAAGGAGATATTACTTAAAGACTCCCCTGTGTGTCAGCTATTATAACCTGTCCAATGTCAACAAGACCATCTCTACCTGATCATTAGACCTTTACTCTCCCAGAGTCAGTTGGAAGTCCCAGCCTGTTGTTTTTTTTGTTTTTGTTTTTTTTTTTAAATAACTAAGAAGTCCCTTCACCCTGATGACAAGATTTTAGAGTAGAGAGAAAGATGTCTCGGAACAGCTGGAGGGAACAAAGCAGTGCTACGTGTTCTTCACTCCCTTATACAGGATGGCAGCAAAGCACCCTCCAACTACCCATGGAGAAGAAAGCAATCTAGTCTGATAGTAGAGCTCTGAAAGTTAAAATGATCTGTTCTTTACCAGTTCCCAGCCTTTTCCTCTAGGGTATAAAAACATAACCAAAAGAAGACAGTGGCTGAGAAGTTGAAGCCTAGTTCCTTAAGTAGGTCCAGGGAAGGTAGACTTGGGGAGATGTTTGGACCTTGGAGAAAGGGTATTGGGAAAGTTGTTTCTAATTCAGTCATCTAAAATCACCCAAATGAGTACACAGCATGAACACTGTCTTTTTCTGAATTTAGCCCATACTGACCTGCACACTATAGATGAAAAACCAGGAAACAGCAGTTCTGGGAGATGGGAGGAGTTAGGGTCCAGCCCTGCCCAGACCTCCCCGTGTCTAATTTCTCTGTGTCAGCTGTGTCTCTCAGCTGTCCACTTTCCTCCAGCCCTGTCATTTCAGCTTTGACACCAAGGCAAGAAGCTAGGTCTACAAATACCGTCTGGGTAGCTGGTATAAGTACAGAGGGTACTGGGGGGGCTTAGCCCCCAAGGAAGAAGACCAGCCCTACCCAAGTGCCACCATCAAGACTGCAGAAGCTCCCTCTTCCACAGACTGGACTGACTTAGGTGATCCCAGATGTAAGTTGCCTCTTCATTCTCTTTCCATTTCCAGGATTGCTCACCCCAGCTTCCCCAATCCTTAGTCTATTACTTTTCTTCATTTCTCTCCTTATCTGTGAGTAAGTTGGGTTTTAGAAGTGAAATTATTGTTCTACTCCAGGACAAAGCTAGGATTGGAGGGTGGGGTGGGGGTGGGGTCAAGGGAATAGAATAGTAAGGAAGGAAAGGCTCATATTACTCTGAAAACTTAAAATAGCTGAGGCCTGAGGCAGGCTGGGAACTAGGCACTGGGCCTCAGGCTCAAGAAGGAGGTAGGGAGAATAAATGTCTCAGCCCAACCCTCCACACATTACACCCCTTGAAGAAAGGAGATTGGGGAGGTATGTGTCACATCTTTATTGCCCACAGATTTCCAGATACAAAGTACCTGTAGGAAATTACCACACAGCCTTGAGCATTGTTGAGGCTGGAAACTCTGGGGTTTCCCCTCAGGGTGGAAGGATGGGAGTCAGTTTGAGAAACTAGTTGGAAAGTTATTTAGTCTATTGAGCTTTACTCTGGACTTCCATGGAATCTTCCTGTTCAAAGGCCCTGTGAAAGATCTCTGTTTAACCAAATTTCTCACAAAGCCTCACCTGTAAGGACCACCCTACTGCAAGGGACAGGAATAAGGGAGGGAAGAATAGCAGTCAGGGATTAGATTTCATAATGGGGTCCAACCTCTTGCAGGATGACAGAAAAGGAGGTGCTGGAGTCCCCTAAGCCCTCCTTCCCAGCAGAGACTCGGCAAAGTGGGGTGAGTGTGGGCCTCTGACCATGGGGTATGGGGAGCTGGGAAGCCACTGCAGCCCTTGAAAGGTGCTTGAATTGTACTCGTATGTGATTCTTTTCTTGCTAGAATGCTAGCCAACACCTGCAGCCCTCAATACCCCCTAATCATGGTGTGCGCCCCTTGCCCTAGGCTAGAAAAATGTCTAGTTAGCCTCAGCCTTACTTACTCCAAAGAGTATGACAATTCTTTTAACATGGAGTTTCCTTCACTCCCTCCCTCCCTCAGCTACAGCGACTGAAGCAGTTGTTCAGGAAGGAGTCTACAGGGACAAAGGAGATGGAGCCGCTCCCAGAGCCCCAGGCCAATGGGGAGGCTGTGGGAGCTGGGGGTGGGCCCATCTACTACATCTATGAGGAAGAAGAGGAGGAGGAGGAGGAAGAGGAACCACCCCCAGAACCTCCTAAGCTTGTCAATGATAAGCCCCACAAATTCAAAGATCATTTCTTCAAGAAGCCCAAGTTCTGTGATGTCTGTGCCCGGATGATTGTGCGTGAGTCATGAAGGGAAGTTGAGAGTGTGTGATGTCAGGATCAGGGCGTGGGGAAAAGGGTTTAGGAGAGGAATATTTGTATAGCAGACAGGCTGTGGCAAGGTTTGGCTTTAAGAAAATACTGTTAGAGACAAAGTGTTGGGTCCCAGACAGAAAAAGGACCTAGGGCTAGAGTAGCAGCAATGGTATAAAGGGAAGGGGAAACACAAAGCTTACTCAAATGTTCTCCCCCTCTCCCAAGTCAACAACAAATTTGGGCTTCGCTGTAAGAACTGCAAAACTAACATCCACGAACACTGTCAGTCCTACGTGGAGATGCAGAGATGCTTTGGCAAGATCGTGAGTAGGCTCTGGGGAGCAAGAAAGTAGAAGGGAGGGGACATGTTGCCAGCTACCCCCTTGCCAGTCCCTCCTCAGGTCATCCCATCCATTTCCCTGCTTTTTCTTTTTCAGCCCATGTCTTCAAGAAGGGGTGAGCACTCATGGGAGAGATGGGGTTCTGGGCCCCACTTTGCTCTCGCTAATGCTTTTTCCCCATCCCGTCCTACCCTACAGCCCCCTGGTTTCCGTCGGGCCTATAGCTCCCCACTCTACAGCAACCAGCAGTACGCTTGTGTCAAAGATATCTGTAAGTGCCCCACATGGGACCTGAGGGAATGGGCTAAGCCTAGAGCTGGTTTTAGCACCACCTCTAGATTTAGAAACCAAATCCTAAAACAGAAAGATTCCATTTCCCAAGGTTCTCTCTCAACCTAATATTTTAGACATCTTGGATGCAGAGTCAATATTCCCATTTGATAGCTGAGGGAGTTAAGCTAGGTCTCTATACCATTAGCAAAGAAACAAAGCCAAGACTGAAACCTTCACCTGCTGAACTTCAGAATCTGTGCTTTTGATATGCAAAACCATTTCTAAGCAAACAAGGATTCTAGACTGTCCTCATCCTTGTTACAGAAGAATGCCAAGCTCAGAACCAGACCAAGAGCTGTGGACATCCTGGGCAGATTCATAATTTGGCAGCCCTTAAAAAATGTATTCTTTGGCAATTTGTTCAACATTGTCATTTATTTGGAAGAGATGCTGGATTCTGTGAAGACATGGGTGTAAAAAGAACACACTAGTGGTAGCACCCCAGCTTGCACAAGCCACTCAGTGGAACAAAAGCCAATAGTTAAAGGACCACTCTACTGAGGAGAATAGTGATTCTGAGTGTTCCCCAACTCCCAAGCAATTTAGCAAAGTTGTCTTTCCAACATCATATAATGCTCTGTCTGGAAAGAGTGTTGGTAAATATTTTTCTCCATCACATTACATTTCCAGTGATGTCTTTAGAGCTCTTTGTAGATTTAGACCTAGGTATGCCCAGCTGACCCTCCTCTAATCTTACACACACACACACACGTGCGCGCATGCACGCACACGCACGTATCTACTTAATCCCACCTCTTCCTCACTTAGAAGGTCTTTCTTTCCTCCAAGCTTTTTCTCTGCCTCCCTAGTAACATCTTCTTTCTTCTCCCATTCCTACTAGCTGCTGCCAATCGTAATGACCCTGTGTTTGAAACCCTGCGCACTGGGGTGATTATGGCAAACAAGGAACGGAAGAAGGGACAGGCAGATAAGAAAAATGTGAGCACCATACCTTCCTACTGAGGTCCCTTCCAGAGATCCCATGGAATAGGTCCTGTCTCCTCTCTAGGAAGCTGACAGAAGCCTTTCCCCTAAAATTGCACATAACCCAACAGACAAATTTTTGCATGCAATTTTAGAGGTCCTCGGGTTAAGAACTCCTGCCATAGTATGTGTTTTCTTCAGGAACTTCCTTCTGAAATTGTCAGATTAACCACTGTAACCAGCTGAAGGCTAGGCCCCAAGTCCCTGGCATTGCTGGACAACAGAGGCAAGAGCTATGCTTTTGGATCTGGGGAAGAGAACTTGTCATGCCAAGTAATCAGAGAATTCTAGAGTCATGTAAAGGTCCATGAAGATCGTCTGGTCTGACTTACTTACCTACAGATGAGGTAACTGAGGCACAAAGCTAGTAGCCAAAAGCAGCTTCATTTCCTTTTGTAATAGGGTTACTAGATTGGTAATGCCATAGACTTGCATTCAGTTCAGCAAGGAATTTGTTAGCATATCCTTACATCTTTCTGGACAGCCAGGATGGACTAATATGGATAATAATTACAATTAGATGGATTCTTAAAATTGGTTGAATGACAATACCCAAAGTATCCTGGCCCTTTAAGGAGTGTATGCTAAAAGGAGATTTCTGATGCTTCGTAACATGGTTTGGTCCTTGGTACTCAGCTGTGGACATTTTTCTCACAGATGCAAACGAAGATATAAACGATATATCCATTAAGTTTGTGGGAAACCTAGGAAGGAAAACTTAAACACTGAATAATATATTCAAAAATCTTACGGACTAGAAGAAAGGCCCTGAACTAATAATTTGAAATTCTATAAGGAAAAATGTACATATCTGTTCTTGGATCAAAAAAAAAATCAACTGTACAAAAACAGAACTAGAGGTTTGGCCTCAAAATAGTTGATATGAAGGTTGAGTGCAAATTAGGGATTTCCGTAGAATGACTGTAAGGCACTAACAATGTGTTCTGGCTGCTTCCAGAAAGACTACCATATCTGGATTCTATTTTCTTAAAAGTATTATAAAAACTGTGCTGCCCATTTTTTCTCTTACACACTAGAGTATTTTTAAGGGCAGACATTAGAGTAAAGCATATCGAATTGGGATCTTTGGGCATGATTTGGAGGGACTGAGAATGATTAAAGAAGAAAAAACAGGAAGGACATGCCAGCTGTCCTCAGATCTTTAAAGGGACTATATTCTATATTGCTCCAGAGGCAAATTGAGACCAATAACTACAAGTTACAGGGAGAGTGACATAGGCTTAATGTAGGGACTTGCCCCCAAATTACATGTGCTTACTTTGCAAGGTAGTGAGCTCCCTGTCATTAGCTACATTCAAATATAACATGGGTGACCCACCTGCCAGGATGATTTGGAGGAAGTCTCTGCATCAGGCAGGTGGTCGACTAGATATTTCCTCCAAGGCTCCTTCCAACCCTGAGATCCTATTCATAGTTCTCTGGCCTGACTGGAGAGCCAGGGCAAGTATGGGTTCCCAAGACAGTATCTTCCTTAACTCTGGTGCCCCCTCCAGCCTCTAGCAGCCATGATGGAAGAGGAGCCAGAGTCTGCCAGACCAGAGGAAGGCAAACCGCAGGATGGTGGGTAACACCTCCATCCATAGAGATGGAGTAGGGTCAGGAGATCAGCTGTGGCACAGGGGATGGAGGGTCAAAGGGCATGCCAGGTCTTACAAGAGAAGGGTAAGAGAATGAAGGCTACCCTCCAAGAGCCAGAGACAATTTGTTGGTGTTTCCCATCGTAGGAAACCCTGAAGGGGCTAAGAAGGCTGAAAAGAAGACACCTGAAGACAAAGTGAGAATCTATTCTCCCCGAAGGGACCCTAGTCCTCTCCCTAACCCAGTTCTGAGACCACTCATGACCTTAGCAAAAGCTCACACTTACTTTGTGGGTTCCCATCATCCTTAACTTGCCTTCACACCACAC
>NW_024342474.1:1212737-1308637 GCF_902729225.1 Pteropus medius | reverse complement strand
CAATAAACTCCTCTTAGTTTAAGGACCTGGAAGATAGATGGAATGTAGTGTGTTTGGAGAATGCCCCTACCTTGGATTTCTGCCCCTCAGTGTAGGACAGGAGCCCTGAGACTCATCACCCTCTTTCATCCCCCAGCACAAACAGCCTGGCTTCCAGCAGTCTCATTACTTTGTTGCTCTCTATCGGTTCAAAGCTCTGGAGAAGGACGACCTGGATTTCCCGTGAGAAGCCTTAGAATTGGGGTGGGAATGTACTGTGAGTGAGAGGAGAGCCTAGCTCTCTAGGGGAAAGACAAGGTGGGAGGGGGATGCTCAGAGCTTGGAGCCTGTTGGGGCTGGATCTGAGTACAGCCAAGGGACTGGATATGTAAATAAGGCCCCAAATCTCAGAGGTCCTTCCCTTCTTCTGCCAGGCCTGGAGAGAAGATCACAGTCATTGATGACTCCAATGAAGAGTGGTGGCGGGTAAGAAAAATGACTGAAGCTAAGGTGGGACATGGGTTGAGTTTAGAACCTGAAATTGAGAGACCAAGTCTCCCTACCATCTCTAGGGGAAAATAGGGGAGAAGGTCGGATTTTTCCCTCCAAACTTCATCATTCGAGTCCGCTCTGGAGAACGTGTGCACCGGGTAACAAGATCCTTCGTGGGGAACCGTGAGATAGGCCAGATCACTCTCAAGAAGGACCAGGTAGCTCTGGTGCCCCTACCCAACCCCCCAGGCCGGGAGAATCCTCTGCAAACCACACTCCTTGCTGATCTTAACCCATTAATAATATACGGGCCTCCATAACTCCGGGCTCCCCTGCTCTCCTCTCCTACGTTTTCCTTTGATTCCTCTCCTCCTTAATCCTTTAATCCTTTAGATCGTGGTGCAGAAAGGAGATGAAGCAGGCGGCTACGTCAAGGTCTACACTGGCCGTAAGGTGGGGCTGTTCCCCACAGACTTCCTGGAGGAGATTTAAGTGTGCAGGCGCCTGCTGGCGGGAGATACCCATGCCCCATTCTGGGCAGGCCCAGTGGAGGTTGAAGAGGAAAGGGGCGAAAGCAACTATACTATTGGGTAGGGGAGGGGTGGGAAGGCCCGCCAGAGCGTGACGGGGCTCTAGCGGGCAGGTTCCTGCCCCCTCCCCCAACCTAGGGCGTCAGATAACTGGAGCCCAGAGCAACCTCCCCCGAAACCCTTCAGGTCCAGCCTTTGAGAACTGGAAAAAGAAAGAATGCGTCTCCACTAGGAGGCGCCCTGAGGGTGCGAGGGTGCGAGGGTGGGTGGGAGGCGAACTGTTGAACGTTGCAAATTTATTAAAGTTTTGGCAAAAGTTAGAAAAGTTTGTTCTTTAACCGGGATCCAAGGAGAGAGGGAGGGAAAGGCCTACGAAGGAGTGGAGAATCCTGTCTCACCAGGTGGGATAACCCAAAACCCACCTGGGCTGAGGCTGGTGGGAGGCGGGGAGACGGGTGCGTCTGCCAAGCGAGGCCTCTGTCGTCAATGAAAAAAGGGGAGCCGGGCTGGGGTCACCGTCCCCGAGCCCCTGCGGATGGAAGCAAGATGAGGTAGCAGGACAGGTCCCCCATCTCTTACCGATTTATCCTCGAGCAGCCCCTTACGTTTTGGAACTTGGCTCAGTGCCGAGTTAGGCCGCCAGGGGGCGATGCAAGATCTCGGTTGGAGAGCGAAGGACCGGGCGGGGGAATAAAGGAGAACCAGAGACACCGAGCCCGAGACCCTGGGCCTGGGAGGGGGTGGGGTGCGTGCCGTCTCCATGGCAACACTTCCTCAAGTCCTCCGGGGAACTGAACGAGCAAGGCCGGGGGGCTAACCCTTCCCACGCGGCCCCCGCCCCAACCCTTTGCGACAGGTACCAAGTGAGAGGGCGCAGGGCAGACAGCTAACGGGCTCACGCAGAGACCACCCCTGCAGCGCACCGTATGCAAATGTTGTTATTTGCATATGTAGATATGCAAATATGCCGGCCCTGGTCATGGTGGCAGGTGGCGGGGAGCAAGAAGGTGTGGAGAAGGGAGCTGAAGGAGACGAGGAGTTTGGGAACCTGGGAAGCAGCCTGGGGTGGTCGCTGGATTGGGGCAGGCGGAGGGTCTTGAGCTTGATGGAGGATGGGGGAGGGTCAGCCTGGCCAGTCAGGAGATCCTCTTCTGCCCGTTGTCTGCCAGGCCTGAGGTTGGCACCGCCTAGCAAGGTTGGCAGCGGGAGCCTGGGCACCATCTGCTGCTAGCGGGGGGGAGGACAGAGGCTCAGCTGGGCTGGGGAAGAGGAGGGCCCGGGACGGACACGTCCCCCTTCCTTCCAGAAGGCTGAAATGTGGTGGGGGTAGGGAAGCACACAAGAAGACTGGCTGCAGTACTGGGTTGTTTCCTGTTCCCTTTGCCCTTGACTGTCTTGAACTCCTGGAGGTACGACGGGGTCATAAAGGAAGACTCAGGCAACCCTCCTTTAATCATGCTTGGGCTGCAATAGGAACAGATCACAGGGCCCCCTCCACCACCACATACAAATCAAGCTTTTTGCCCCCGTCCCTCCCCGGGATCCTCCTATCACGAACGTGGTGGAGGGGGCGGGGGGGCGGCTAGGACTTGGGTCATATCTCATCAAGCGGTCTGAGAGACTCAAAATCAGAGCCACCCCGAGATCCAACAGGGGCCCCCACAATGCTGAAGCAAAACCAATTTACTGGCTCATTGGGCGGCGATGCTGTTATGGGGTACCGAAAAGCAGAGTGAGCGGCTGTTCTCCCCCCTATACTCGGGGGGCACCCCCCTTCCCCGCCTCGCGGAGCCGGCAGCTGTCCCTAATTAGAGCGGCGGTTTAATTGGATTTATCAGCAGTTAATAGGAAATTAAGCAAAGGGCCCGAGAGAGGGAGGGTGGGAGGAGCGGGAAGGCCGGCTGTGCTGGGCTCGAAGGACGGTGCTGGGGTGCCAGAGGTGCGACACAAGGCCCAATATTGCGATTGAGCCCAGTCACGCATTCCCTCCAGTACTCGTCTGCTGGTTGAGCCCTGGCCGGTTGGCGAGAGAGCAAGTCTCAGGAGAGGAAGGCAGGAGCGAGAGCAACTCTGTGTGAGCCCCCAACGCCCCCTACTACCGTAAGCAGCCGCCTGGGTGATGGATGATGCTGCTTCACGCTGCAAAGGTCAAAAGTCTGGGGCAACGAGTGGACTGAATCGAAAACAGACCAGAGGAGGGGGAGGGTTACTAGGGTCCAGGACACAACCCTCACCTTATCCCTCCCCAGTCCCCACCTATCTCTTAGCAAAGAAAGTGCCGCTTGAAGTGGGAAGATTGGGCAGCACAGGGGATGAGGGGGTTACCCAGTGACCCTCTCTTCCACCCCCTGCCTCCTGACTGTGTTGGGAATCCTGGGAGTCTCCCTATGCAGCCGCCAATGTTCCTCTATGGCTCCTGTTCTTCTCAACTGCTGGAGTTGGTGTTGGCTGGGGCCAGAGTGGCCCCAGGTCTGCACCACCCACCCTGTGGCTCAAGGAAGGAAGCTTGCAGGCAGTACAACAGGGTGCAGGGGCAACAGCCCGAGGAGCTCCTGTCATCAGGACCTCATTATATGGCTATGCTAACAAGGTCTTTTAACAGGGACCCCAGTGACTTCTCTGCCACACTCCACCACGGCAGGGCACAGGCAGCAGCTCCTTGCATATGTGTAGGTGTCAACCTCTGAATTCCACGGGCGGGGGGCGGGGGGGCGGGGAGGGGAGTAGGTGGATCTCTTCCTCCTGGAAATTATGGTTGTCTGTGCCCCTGGTGTGTATTATGTGTGTCTGTGCCCCAAGTGTGTAAGGTGAGTCTATCAGAGCCCCAGGTGTGGCGTATGTGTTGGTGAGTGTGCCCCTGGTGTGTGTATGTACTCTGGATATGTATCTATCGGTCTTTTCCCCATTTTGCCGCTCCTCTCAACTTCTATGATTTTTGTCTTTCTCTGCCCCTGGGTGTCTAGATGTGCATATATGTGTCCCGCGTGTTGGCATTTCCGTGGTCTCAGCCTGAGACTCAGGTCTGTGTATGTGTGAGAATCAGGAAGAGCCTCTAGTGCGTGCGTGTTGCTCTGGCGTCTTCGCCTGCAGGTGTGTGTGTCTTGGTGACAGTGCGTGGGTGTGTACCGGGGTGCGAGCCACACGGCGGCGTGTATTCGAATGACAGCGTGACGCACGCGCGCCTGCGCGCGCGCGCGCGCGTGTTCTTGTGTGTGTGTGTATGAGAGAGCGCGCGCACCCGGGTGAGTCTCCCTTCCCCGCCCCTTCCTCTCTCCATTTTTATTCCTCTCTCTTCTCAGGGCGGGTTTGGCTCCGCCGTCCGCATCATCTCCATCCATTATTGAAGAAACAGCCGCGTCTGCTCCAATCACATCAACACCCCCGCCCCTCTCGGTTCCGCTCGCCCCACTGCCCCTCTGGATGCCGGGAGGGGGGAGCCGCGGCGCGGCGGAGGCACCGAGCAGGAGCGGGCTCATGACCCTGTGCCCCAAGCCGAGCCAGGCACCGGGATGCCAGGGTCCCTGGCGGAGAGTGCTTTGCATAAACAGATGGCGCGGGAGTCTTTGTCTCGCTCGCTTGTTCGCTCTCTGCGCGGCTCCTGGCTCCGCGGCTGTCTGGCTGATGCAATCACGATCATCTCAGAGCCTCGGGACCTGGCGCCCTTAATAGCGGCAGAGGGGGTCAGGGTCCCCGGGGCTCCCGAGCAGATGCTGGGCACTGTGTCTTCCCTTCCCGGATGTCCCCTCCACGCCCCACAGCTGCTGAGGGAAGACAGAGGCCGCGCCGAGGTGATGGGCATGTGGAGGTGACCGCGTAGGGGACCTCAGGCAGTGCCCCGAGTTGTCCCCAGGCAGTCTCGTTGGACTGCCGCAGCCGCCTCCACCCACCCAGGGGCAGCAAGCCAGATAATAGCAATAGAACTGGGGAATGGAAGTGGGGAGACAGAGATAAAGACAGTGAGAAAAGCATTTGTAAAGAGAGACCAAGCGAGGTAGAGGCATGTAGAGGAAAGGAGAGAAAAACACTGAGAGATAGAGAAACAGATGTAGGACAAAGCCAGGTAGAGAGCTACACAGGGAGAGACAGACATAAACCAGAATGATAAGAAACAGAGACACAGACATAACACAGAGACACAGAGATAGAGGCAGACAGGGCCCGAAGAAGAAAGAGGCAGAAAAGGGCAGCCAGAAACTAGGACAGGAAGGGTCAGAGGGCAGAGGGCAATCCCACGGCAGACACGGAGTCCCAGGTGTCTGGGGCTGCCTAGCCTCCAGAGAGGAATCAGCCTGATCTTGGGGGTGCCCGAGCTTGGTGAGGTGGGAGCTTCCGCGTGCCCTCTCCATACACCCCCCGTCCACTGCGGGATCCACTGCCTTGGCCGTGGGAGTGGCAAGAGAGGCGGGCAGGACGTGGACCCACACACTAGGTGAACTTACCTGCGGGAAAGCAGGCATCTCCCCTAAAAGCTTTGGAGCGTCTCGGCCTCCAGAGGGCGCCCGCGCCCACAGCCCCTGCCTCCAGCTTGCTGCGCGTGGTCCAGCTGCTTTTGACCTGAGGTGCGGAATAGTATCCTGCGCGATTTAGCGTTCAGAGTCGGGTCCCAGAGGGACCCCGCCCCCCGGCGGCCACGCCTAACCCGCAGCTTGACTTCTGCTGTCCCTTACCTGCTGGGTCAGCGTAGCTTGAGTCCTTCTGTTGGGAAAGTGCGGGGAGGTGGGGAGAGATGAAATTTGGAACCCAAGGAGTTCTATGCCCCAGCATGTGTCCCAGAGACCATGCTCCAGAGATGGGATGGAAGCTTAGAAATAAAGTCACAGAGAAGGGGTCAACAACTGGCACCAAAAGCAGATGAAATGTCAAGGAGAGGCCCCAACAGAAACAATCATGTAATAGGGAGCTTGGAAAGTGGGGCAGAGGCCCAAGGCAGGAGGATCCGCACCCACAGGAAAGGAGGAGGGCGAAGGGTCTGTGACGTGCTAGGCCCCGGTCACCAGAACTCACATAAAAGGACACAAGAAGGCAGACGAGGGCCAGAGAAGCAAAAGGGCGTGGCGCAGGGGCCAGAAGTCCCTGTAGATGTCCTAGTTCTCAGCTATACCACATAGAGCCAGATGTGCAGCCAGGCTGTGCGGCCTCTCCATTCGAGCTCCGAGATTGATTTTTAGTCCCAAAGACTAAAGGGGGGCAAGGATTACAGGACACCCCACTCCCTGGCCCGGCCCTGAAGGTGTGGGTGCTCAGGGGGGGCTGGGCTCTGCGCTGCTCCAGGCTCTGACATCCGTCAGTCCCCCTCCCCACCCCCCACGCGCATCTCAGTGAGTCTCTGTCTCTTTGTTCTCGCGGTGTCTCTGACACTTTATCTCATTATCCGCCGGAGGGAGGCGGAGAGCCCCGGACCCCGCAGCCTAATTACGGCCGTGCTTGTCAGCGCAGAGGGCGGGGGAAGTATCAGCGCCAGGGAAAGAAAAGGGCCCCCAGGAGAGGCCCCTTCCCTCCCTATACGGGGCGGGGGGGTGGGGTGGGATTGGGCAGCGGTAGATGCACAGATCTCCCCTGCTCAAGCTGCCATAGGGCTCTGGAGGGGAGAAGTGGGGACCTTTATAGAATCCAAATGCCCAAGGGAAGGCAGGGAGGGAGAGAAGGTGGAGGTTAGCATGGGAGTGGGGAGAAGTAGTTAGGGCTAGGCTCCTCCTAGGTCTCTGGGACCCCAATTCCCCAAAGACAGTATCAGTGAGCCTTCTCATCCTGACAGCATAGCATACACCTGAGTTGGCTTTGGAATGGGAGGCAATCACTCTACACTTCTGTTTCTATGTGTCTTGTCTTTCCTCCTTCAACATCTTGTCTGTCTTTCCTTGACAACTTCCCTCACTCTATTCACTTTCTCTGCACCACAGCCAGAAGCAGAGAGTGGCCTCCATGGGTGGCTTGACCTTCACCCCTACAGGAAGTAGGCAGGACAAGCAAGTTTCTCAAGCCCCTAAACTTCACCCTCTGACTTACTCTGTCCAGAGCCGTGTTTAAGATGTCCCTGGTCCCCTGACCACCAAACACTATTCCAGGCCAAACACAATACAACTTGAAGAAACCGCACAGGAGTAGAGGGGCTGGGGCTGCTTTAGTTCTGTTGGCTTGTCTGTCCCCCTCTCCCTTCCACTACACTGTGGACAGGACAGGACTAGGGCCTCCAGCACCTGCTAGATCTTGGATGGCTCTAAGAATGTCAGGGAAGTGTTGCCGGTGCCCTTGCTCTTTCCTGACTCCTCCTGGTCCCACCTGTGAACACTCCACATCGGCACTTAGCAGGAGGTCTGTCTGCCTGCCTGTCTCATGGGGAGTCCCACCCCGCACTTCTGGATCCCCTCTCAATTAGAGTTTGGGTCAAAGCCTGTGAGGCCTCTCCCTCGGAGCAGCTCAAAGCCCAAGTATGATGGTGTCCTGTGGTCCAGGGTGCAGACATCTGGAGAAGAGAATGGAGGAGCAGAAACTCCTCTGCTCACCAACAATTCTCCCCGCCAACAACTCTCCCCGCCCTGAGCTTGGAGCTGCGGAAAGAAGAAATGGCTGGGGGTGGGGTGAGTCGTGTGCAGAGGGCCAGGCTGGGTTAGGTTGGGCTGGGCTGACCCCTCCCCAGCCGGGGGCGGGACCCCAGGAGGAGCAAGGGAGAGGAGAAGCTACAGAGAACCAGACACTAGAGAGGCGATATGGCAGGAACCAGTCTTGGGGCCCGCTTCTACCGGCAGATCAAGAGACATCCCGCGGTGAGTTAGGTCCCCAGAGCCACTGGTTCTAACTCTTAACTCTCTCGCTGCCCCAGCGGCCCCCAAATCTCCCAGTTCCCTCCTCTTGACTAGTCTCCCCAGTGCTCCTAACTTTTCTTCAGAGTGCCCTCAACTACCCCTGCAATATGCCCCCGTATCCCCTAAATCTCCCTGGGACAGGTTCTCTGTGAGGTGAGGGAGATGATGGCTGGAACTGTGGTGTGGGAGGTTCCACGTCCTCTCTCCCAGAAAGGAAGGAGCTCCAGCCCCGGGACAGGGGTGGCGACCAGTGGGCAGAAAAGCTTGTAAAGGGCCACTGAGAACTGGGAGAGGGGGCTGACTCTGAAAGTGCCTTCCGTCTTTCCCACAGCTCATCCCGATGATCGGCTTCATTGGCCTGGGCATGGGCAGCGCTGCTCTCTACTTGCTGAGGCTCGCCTTGCGTAGCCCCGACGTCTGGTAAAAGCCAAGCTTGGGACGTTGGCAGGGGTCCTGGGTGGGGCAAAATGGGGCAGGAACGCATCCCCCTCTCCAGAAAAGTGGGAATGGGTGGTCTTAGCGGGGAGACCCCAGCAGCGCACTGGCCACTGCCCCACCTGGCAATCTCCGGGCCAGAGCCCGCTCCTGACCTGGGAGGGCCCGCCTCCCCTCTGGCCCACCCCATCGCTCTCTTCTTGATGGCTCCAGACTCGGCCCGCTTTGGGCTGTGGACCCCGCCCCGCTCCCGGCCTGGTTGCCATGGCAGCGCAGCTCTGCCCGCCGCCAGCGGCCTTTGGGTACCTCAGTCTCCGCTCTGGGGGGCCTGGAGCTGGGGGTGCCATTGGGACCTGTATGGTACAGACACTCCACTCCAGGCCAGAGTGAGGGCGAGGAGATCCTCCGCACAGGTCTGCATTATCAATTTGAGGCACATCACAGGAAACCCAGCCCCTCAGGATCTCTGCCCAATTCCCTCTGCTCTGCTGGGTTGACCTAGGGTGGCAAGGAGTGGGCGGGAGCCTCTGGGCTGAGTTGTCAGCCTGTCACCTGCCCGGCTTCACGCTGACAATGGTGACAGCCTTCTTGTCTCACTTGTCAGCAACTGCTAATATGCCCTCTCCCCTGTCCGTCTCTGGTAAATGGGTACCCCAGGGTAGGAGGAGATTGCTGGGGTAGAGACAGAGACCCTGGGTGTTACCTTAGGCTCCAGAGTTCTAGCTCCTGCAGAGGAAACCCTAACTCTCTTCCTCCCTCCTCGCAGCTGGGACCGAAAGAATAACCCAGAGCCCTGGAACCGCCTGAGCCCCAATGACCAATACAAGGTAACTCTCGGTGGCTCTAGGGTTGTACCTCCATCCTTTCTTGGTCCCCAACGACTCCTCGGTGCCCCACCTCCCCCTCCCCCACAAAGGGAGGCCTGGGTCACTCAGTGCAACACCGCCCTCCCCAACAGTTTCTTGCAGTTTCCACGGACTATAAGAAGCTGAAGAAGGACCGGCCAGATTTCTGAGCCTGGCGGAGGTGTGAGTTCCATCAGCCGGCCTTCTCATTTCTTCCACTATCTGCTCCCAGCCCCCAGGGTGGCATTCTAGCCACCCTGTCCAGATCCTGCATTCACAGGCCCAGTTCCCACGCGGAGGGGAGGCAGCTCCACCCCCACCTTCTACTCTTGCTCTCAGCAGCGGAAGCACCTCTGACCCTCAGCTTGAATCCCACGCGGGGGAGGCGTTAAGAGAGGGGGAAAGGCAGCAGGAGCCGGCAGCAGCTGATTTGACCCAAAAGGCCTAAGCCATCTCCTCTGCCCTGCTACCGGAGCCTTGTAGGGTGTGGGTGTGGCTCAAGCTACGTGTTGAGCGTGGCCGATGTGAGCCAAGAGCAAGCGGGGCCTCTGAGTGCCAAGCGACGTGGCGGGCCCCACGTATGCTCAGGCTCTGGGCGCCAGCCCAGGCCTGCGGTGTTGCTCTGGCTCGACTGGGCTCGTAGCCTGTTGCCCAGCCTGCCTGGATGAGGCACCTATGCCCAGAGAGAAGCAGCACTTTCCTCAGTGCCCAAGCCCCTGCCTCCCCAGCCAACCCAGCATCTTGGGCCTCCTCCTGCCACCCCGCCCCTCCCTTACTCCCTTCTGTCCCCTGGGATCAAACAGAAGCAGCCGTGGGCAAAATACAATTTCATTTAACAAATTGAATTTGCTGCGCCTGCTAATCACGTCTGGTGTAGTAGGCTCTGATCAGAGACAGAGAGAGGAGGAGGCTGCAGCCCCGGGGGGTCCTTCTGTAGGTAGTGGGAAAGAAGGCACACTTGGAGGGAGACAAATTACCACCTAGCCCAGGGGACCCCTCCCACAGTAATAGAAGCTGAAGTCAGGTTAGTATTTTATTAGATAAAAAGAGAAAGGAGGGTAACTACCCACCCTTTCTTCTGGCTCAGAAGGGTAACTCCCCCATCCCCAAGAAAGATAAGGGAGTCTATAACACTGGTAATGGGAGAGGTTAAGGCAGAAAGCCCCAGCTTCCTCCTTCTAAGTCTCCTTACAAAAAGAAATATTCTCAGCTACAAATTCTGGGAAGAAGACTACGCCTGGCTCTTTTCCTAAGTAGGAACCCTTCCCTCCTTCAGCAAAATGTGGAAGATAGGCACCCCCTCCACTGGTCCAGTTATGGGGAAGGAGAATAATTTGTCTTGAGACTCATTTCCTTGGTGCCTTCAGTGCTCTTCAAAACCAGGCATAGGAAATGCCCTGGCAAACTGTTCCACCCGTTGTCTGAGGTCAGCCAGCTGATGTCTTGTTTCTGCATCCTTGAGCAGGAAGGATTTGAAATCCTGGAGTTTGGCTAAAGTGGGTGAGGGAAAAAGTAGTCAGAGCTCTAGGAAAGGCAATTAGCTCACTGGGAAGGGCAGATAGTGAACAAAACTGGCTGGTGCGGGGAGGGGGGCGAGGGAGGGTGTGGTTCTGGCCCACTCACCGGTCTTGCTCTTCACCTCCAAGCCAATGTTGACGCCTTCATCTATAAAGGCCACAACTCTCCGGAAGTCATCTTCACGAAACTGTCGAGAGGTCAAGGCTGGGGCCCCTGGGAGAGAGGCAGAAGCATATTAGCATAATCTAAGCCAGTGGTCCCCTACTTTTCTGGTACCAGGGACCGGTGCTCCTATGAGAATTTAATGCCTGATGATCTGAGGTGGAGCCGAGGTGGTGACGCTAGCGCTGGGTAGTGGCTGCAAATACAGATGAAGCTTCGCTCACTTGCCTGCTGCTCACCTGCTGTGCGGCCAGGTTCCTAACAGGCCACAGACCAGTACTGGTCCGTGCCCCAGGGGTTGAGAACCCCTGGTCTAAGCCCCAGAAGCCACCCTTCCCTTCTGGAACCCCAGTTCTCACCGAGCCGAAGGCCCCCCGGTGTGATGGCACTTCGGTCTCCAGGACAAGTGTTCTTATTGGCTGTGATGGATACAAGCTCCAGTACCCGCTCAGCCCGAGCCCCATCCAGGCCCTTGGGCCGCAGGTCCACCAGTACTAGATGGTTGTCAGTGCCACCTAAGTGGGAGAAATAGTAAGCAGGGAGTGGTGAGTCCTAAGCCTTTGCCCGAGGCTACAGAGGCTCTCACCCACCCCTCTGCCTTACCAGACACCAGGGAGTAGCCTCGATCTAGCAGGGCATCAGCCATGGCCCGAGCGTTCTTCAGAACCTGCAGGGAGTACTCCCGGAACATGGGGGTGCTGGCCTGGAGATGAGATAGCAGCACCTGGGACCCCAAGTCCTGCCCCTTCTGCTGCTCCCACCCCCAGCATAGTTGTGAACCCAGCTTTGACCCCTCCCCTCCTGGCACTTCCCTTCTAACAGCTCCAACTTTAGTAAGTGAGGTACAGTGTCTGAGCATCCAAGCCAATGCTCACCCGCCCAGAAGAGCAGACTTCCTAACCTGCTTTAGAGCCACGGCCACTGCAGCAATGGCATGGTTGTGGGGCCCCCCCTGCAGTGATGGGAACACAGCAAAGTTGATTCGGTCCTCAAACGTGTAAGGGATATCTTTGCCAGTCTTGGGGTCCACAGACCGCACCCCCTTCCGGTAGAAGATGAGTCCTGACCTATGTGGAAAGAGAGTGGTCAGAATCTAAGCTGAAACGAAAAGGCAAGGGATTGGGAAAGCAGAGGAAGTTGGCTGGTCCAGGTTCCCTGAGGGCTCTGAGTTTATCTCAGTTGGGCTCAGTGTGCTGGACTCCAGTGGTTGAGGGCAGCAACCCCTTCTACTCCCCTCCAAACCTCCTTCTGGGGAATTGTCACTGTGGGCAAGAGAAGAACTGTCAGAATGTGTAGGAGTCTTCAGGTGGAATGAGTTCCTCTCAGATCCACCCAACAATGCCCCAGGAATAGGATGTGAAGGTAGGGAAAAGCAAGGCTTGACTTCAAGGGAGTCTGACCTGGCCCCTCGAAGGGTCTTGTGGGTGGTAGTGGTGACAACATCCGCATGCTTGAAAGGTGAGGGGATCACCCTGGCAGCCACCAAGCCACTGATGTGGGCCATGTCTGCCAGAAGGTGTGCCTTGACCTCATCACAAACCTGGGCAGGTGGTGAGACAGGTCTCAGCCTGGGGAGAGCCCAGGTAGGCCTGCCCAAAGCTGCCCCTCTTCCAAAATCTTCCACTACTCCTCAGGACCTCAGCCCTCCACCAACCTCTCTCATTCGGGCATAGTCGATGAGGCGAGCATAGGCGCTGGTACCAGCTATGATAAGCCGAGGTCGGAAAAGTCGAGCAGTGACTGCCAGCTGGTCGTAGTCAATAAGGCCAGTTTTGGGCTAAATAGACAGACAAAAAGCTAAAGCCCTGAGAAGGAAGCAGGACAGCTCACTTTCCTCCTTGACCCTGACGGCTGCCCAGGGCTCCAGCCCCGCACTTTCCCCAAGAGAGGGCCACCAGGGCCTGAGCAGCTCCCTCCTCTCACTCTACAGCACTCACGTTCAGCTTATAGGGCATAGACTCGAAGAAGATGGATGTGGCTGAGATCCGCTTGACATCAGACATATAACCATGGGTGAGACTGCGGGGAGGGAAGAGGAAATAAGAAGGCTTCAAAATGGAACAACACTCAGACTTAAGCACTCCCCTCCTGCCCCACTCCAAAAGCCTCTGTCTCTAGAAAACTGCTGCTAACATGTACCACCCTCACTGCTCTATCCACACTGTTACTGGGGTCTTATTTTCTTCCTGAACTGTAACTTTCAAGACAGAGAGTAGACTGTTCCATCTGTACAGCACTTGGTATGTATTCAAAAAATAACTGCTCTCTCATGCCTGTACTGCTCACCAAGCCCATCACCCACACATCCATACTCACTGGCCCCCATCAGGCAGGTCTAGCCCCATGATTCGGTCGTGAGGCTGCAGAAGGGCTGTATAGGCGGCCAGATTGGCTGGGGACCCTGAGTAGGGCTGGACATTGACTCCCCACTGTGCAGGATCCAGGTCAAATGCTTCCAAGGCCCGACGCTGACACAGTAGCTCGATTTCATCCACTACTTCTGCTCCCCCATAATATCTGCCATGGGAAGGGGGCATATCAGGGCACAGAGAAAGGGTTTCGCCATTTCCCTTGACCAGCAACAAAGGACTGGGAGGGTAGAGGCAGGTGACTCTCACTGGGAACACCATCTCTAAGGCTGCCCTCCAGCCCTCTGGTGCCTAGCTCTCACCTCTTGCCAGGATAACCCTCAGAGTACTTGTTGTTCAGACAGGACCCCAAGGCCTCCAGCGCAGCTCGGCTGCAAAAGTTCTGGGGTGGGGGTAGGAGCAATGTCAGAAGGTACTGAGCCCCTTTCCCTGGACCCCCACAGCTCACCCTGCCAGGGCCCCAGGCTACAGGGAGAAGCTGGGTTCCACAGAAAGCTCTGTACTTTCAGGGTTCCTTGCCAGACCTGGGGCAGGGCCAGAGGCAGTAACCTCGGAAACCTAGCTGCCATGTTAAATGTCCCCAGCAAGGCCACCTGTCCTCTCAAACCTGTACTTTCAGGTTCTTCTTTTCTCTTGGAAGGTGGGAGGGGCCAGGCTCGACTGTAGGGGCTGTGGAAGGCTCTGGAAGCTCTCTAATGCCCGCATTCCATAACCCAAACTGGCCCTGCCTTTGCTTCAGAGAACAGTAAGATGAAAGGGAGATAAGGCCCAGCAGGAAGGCCCCGAGTCCAAAAGGGAGATCTGGAGAAACAGCAATAAGGTGCCTGCACCCATGGTGGCCCAAGCCCTGGCCCCTCTCCCCAGGTCCCACCTCTGAGGCAATGAGTTCCAGACCACGACACTGCCTGTCCTTCTCCCTCTGCAGCAGCTCCCACATCTCAGGGTCACTGTCTGACAGACTCTCCTGGCCTGTCCAGCCCCTGGTTGCTTCTGTGGTCTGGTTCTGGGCTGCCTCACTGTGCTGGCACCGTATGGCCATCCTGGTCAGCTGACCACATCTCTGCAGAGGCTAGAGGAGGCAAAGCAAGGATCAAATAAAAGTGTCCAGACAGTCTCCCAACTACTCTCAGCCATGCTTATTGGACCCTCTGGCTCCAAACCCAGCAGCCAGATGTCTAGCCTGCCTGTTTCAGTTTTCACCACCCCCACCTCCAAAAGCCAGTTCTAGAGCCAAGGTTGAGATCAATGTCCAGAGGGTGGCTCTGATTTGGTCCATTCACCTCATCTCAGAATCTTCCTCCACCTGGACCCAGGAACCACTCTGCAAAGCCACAAGGCAAAGTCTGTCTTCTAGAACCTAGCAGTTTCAGAACGTCCCCACCCACGGGAACAAAAGGTTCTTCTTTCCAAAAGCTGATACCCCAGTAAGTGGGGAGGAGGCCAAGTTGCAAGTGATTAAGACAACAGGCTGTAGAACTGTTTTTCAGAACACTGGAGGTGGTAGTGTAGACCTTTAGCAGTCCCTGGGGAAAAGGGGTAGGAATAAGGGTATGGGGCCAGGGGGTGTCTGCTGGCCAGGGGGTGTCTGCTGGCAGGGAAGCCAAAAACCACATCTTTTGCCTTGTCCCCTTTCTACCTCCTTCCAGCCCACAGCGCCGCGGGACCCCTGATGCAAACCATGGAATTCGGTTGCATCATCTGCACAGCTCAGGGCTTGCAGGACTCAGCTTGCCTGTCAAGGCCTGAAACCCTGCTCATTCGCCAGCCTAGGACTCACGGGGCATCCAGTGCAGTTCTCTCCCTTAATGTCACGTGAAAAGGACGGTCACAGGCCCTGGGGCGTATGATTACGGGAATGGGGAGGGGCCCCCAGTTATCCCGCGCGCATCCGGAGCTCTCAGGGAGTCCTACTAGCGCGTTCGCTCCCGGAGGACCCAGACCACGTGCGTGGAAAAGCCGAGAGAACCTCAGAGTTTGTGAATGGAAACTACAGTAGGAGGGGAGCTTGCTTTCTACCGGTCGCCCAGTCTCCGGAGCCCCATTCTTACCCGAGTCGCCCAGATTAAGGAGAAGGGCAGCATCGCAACCTGAAGTCGCAGGACCTCTAGCCACCAACTCCCGCCGGGTGAGACAAGAAGTCGGAAGAACGCTGAACCGAGAGCGCGTGCGCGAGAATAGCGGCCGGAGAAGCCACATGATTAAGGGGAGGGATCTACGCATGCGTGAGGTGACCCCCTTATGGTCTTCAGGGAATTGTAGTTTTTTTTTCACTCCCCCCCGCCCCCTTCCGCCCTCCCCACCCCCCACTCCCGCTTCATTTTGCGTCTGTAGCCTCGGGGTCAGCGGCTCTTGCCAGAAAGTGAAGAGATCCAGTGCCGCCCAATTTCCTCACTGTCCTGAAGCTCTTCAGGTTTTTTTTGTTCTTGCCCAGACAACAACCATTTATTGGATGCCTCCTGAATACCTAGCATTATTAAGCTTTCCAGGAAATACAAAGACTCCTATACAAGCTAGAGAGCCATAGTCCACTGAAGGCACCTGGTTTGTAAGGGTGAGAGACTTGAGTTCAAGTTCCAGCTCTGGGACTAATTCGCAAATTAGCCTATCTGGGTCTTAATTTCCTCACTTGTAAATCAATAGTAAAATAACATGTGGTGGGATTAAATGAGACTGTAAACATGCTCTGGGATAGATTGTCATCCCCTCGTTTTCTGACTTACAAACCTGCTTCCTCTTTCCTTAGCCATCTTCTCCTCCTGGGACATCTGGGAGCTGAGTGAGATGCCCCCTCCTGTCATTGCCTTGTCGAATTTTATTACCTGTTCACCTCCTGTCACCCTAGCAGTCAGTGAGCTCTCTATATCCCCAGGGCTATATAGATCCTTGGAACTGGAAGGGATCTTCTTTTTAGCTTGACTTCTGGACTCATCCTTTGGGGGAGGGACTCAATGTTTCCCAAACCTGGGCATCAGAATTGGTTGGGGAATATGATGTAAATATATGAGTGTGGAACCTCTTCTCAGAGGTTCTAATTCAATGGATCCTAAAGAGTAGTGGGCATTTACCCACTTGTGCTGATGCACAACGAAACCTTTCCTCAGTGATTCTAATAAGCAGTGAGTTTGAGAACCATTGCCTCACATAGCAATATTACACATTCATTCACTTATTCATTCATTCAACAGACATATTGAGCTCCTACTCTATGCCCAGGCATGCCATAGCCCTGGAGATATAAAAATAGTCACTAAGTACTGGGACATCAAGAACTGGGTAGTTAACAAAATCCAACAAGTACAATTACAAGCAAGAGCACCTAGCTCTGTTCTTAGATATCCAGATGTCTCAAGAGGCCAGGGGGGAGGAAGGAGGAAGAAGAGGAGGCAGAGGTGAGTATGGCCTTGCAGGAGGAAGGTTTGTGAGTCAGAGGAAGAGGGAAGGACAATCCATCACAAAGCAAGTTTACATGCAGTCTCAGTTAATCTCACGGTATTTTATTATTGCTTTACAAGTGAGGAAACTGTGGCCCAGATGGGCTAACTAGCTAATTCCAACCACTCGCATTTGGCTCTCATACCTGGCCTCAGAAGTACTCCTTAGCTCTAACCTCCTTCTCTCCCACTAGCCCCACTGTTCTTAGGTCTTTCCAGCAACAGGCCTGGTCTTAAGAGTCCACTGGGTTCTTCTCCTTCCTCCAATCTCTGATCCAGAACCACTTCCCACCTCCCTCCTCCTTTCAGTTGATTTGGTTATCCATCCATCCACCTACCCATCCATCCATCCATCCATCCATCCGTCCAATATTTATTTTCTCTTTACCGACTTTTCACTCCCAGTCATGTCTGCGTCACATTCACCTTTGATTCAGTTTCCCGGCTGGAGCCAGTGGGCAGTCCCCTGGAGAACACTGCCTTCTCGGAGTTGGTACCTTGACCCAAGACTTAAAGCAAAGGAAGGCTTAAGACAAGATGTCCTTCTGAGTCCCACCTTGTGGGACCCTCTTCCTTGCCCCTCAGGGGGCCCCAGGGTGGGGGTGGGGGGATGAGGAGTGGGGTGGCTGGGAGAATTGCTAATGAAGCAGCCGCCAATTAACACCTGGGCCAAGGGTGGGGGCGTTTAAAATTAGCAGCCGCGGCTGCATGAGGGAGCTGGAGGCAGGGTAGGGAGGATGGGCAGCTGGCTGAAGGGGGCCTTGTTTGCAGGAGGCAAGCTGCGGTGACGAGGCCCAGGTCTCCAAACTCGCGGTCGTCCCTTCCCCCACCTCTTCGTCCCAGGCCTTCCTCCTTCCCTCCCTCATCCGACTGCAAACTCAGCGCCGACGAAATTAGGAAGGAAAAGGAAGATCGATGACTCCAGATGCCGCAAACACCGTTTGCCCTCCCCCCACCTGCTGCCTCCCACCAGCCTCACGGAGCTTAGCAGGTTGTCAGCGCTCTGCTTACGCTGTCTCTGCATCTCCTTGAATGGGATTTCAAGGCCTTACACCTCCTCCCCTAAATTGTCCCAAATGGTCCGCTGGCAGTCCCCTCTCAGGTTTAATCCTCATCCTCATCCTCATCCTATCTCCTGCAATTTAATTTCGCCCACCTCTGAGAGGTACATCCCCACCTCAGGCAGAGCTCCTACCCCAAGGGTCGCCCTCATCTCTGTCTGATCTGGTCTTGGATGACCTCCAAGGTGCTAGCTCAGTCAATATTTGCCACAGTTTCCCCAAGAGCCGCTAGCGAAAGAGGCCCTGGCCGGGTCTCTGCCAGACATAAACCTGCACCGTTCCCCTCTTCCCTACAAAGGTCTCACACAGACTCCTATTGGGTTTTACTTTATTTTATTCCCTTTCCTGTCTGTTTTGGAGTAGAAAAAAAAAAATATCACCAAGAGGAAGCAGCCAGAAAGGGGCAGGTGGAGCAGGACTGCAGGAAGGGGAGGGAGGTGGGCAGAGGGCAAGGACTGGAGTCAATCGCCTATCCAGGACTTTGCTTTTGTTACCCTAATTGGGGTTTCGGGGAAAAGGGGACAGGCATATGGCAAGCAGAAAGGAACAGTGCTAGGCCGTGGCTTATAGTCTTTAGCCTTTACGTAGGGACAGGGTGGAGCAGGAGGACAAACGTCAAGGTGGGATGAGGGTGCCAGGCCAGGCATTATTAAAGCTGTGCACAAAGGGAGTGCCAGCCTAGCGCCAGGGGCGTAAAGAGGACCCAGTGTGGATGTAGGGGATGCTGGGACCGCCTATCTGGGGCTGCGCTTTGCCTCTCCACTTTGGGGTATAACTGAGGGGACTACTCCCAGCCTCGTTGGCACTCCCAATAACGAAAAGGGGACCCGCGCCGGCTGATGGTCCTGGGAGGGCTGTTCCTCTCCTCCAGAGTGGAAGGATGGACGCAGCCACATGAGTTGTGGGGCAACGGGGAGGGGTCCCACTTAGGACCCGGGATTTGGCAGCTCAGGGGCTGGGCTAGGGCGGGGCACACTATCCAAAGTAGGGGTGTTCGCTCTGGAAGTTATAATCGGGGCACACCTTCTGCACCAGTTTGTAGTCAAAACTGAGGAAGGAGACGAAAATGCAGATGACTTTGAAGGGCTTGGCACAGAGCCAGGCTGCCTGACTCTGCGTATGCTCGGTGAAGCACACCTGCGATGGGTCGTACAGGCACGGGCGGTGCTTGCGCGCGCGGTTTGTCTTCTCATACTCCACGTGGCAATTGAAAGCGCGTGACTCTTTGGCCCCGGGCACTCCCAGGGAGCCCCCGAGTGGGCCCGCCAGCGCGCCCCCGAGAGTACCTCCTAGCCCCGCACCGGCGGCCGCAAGCCCAAGCGGAGGCCCCAGCCCAGGAAGCACCCCCTCCAGCGCCAGTGTAGACTGCAGAGGGTGGGGGGCGGGGCCCGGCAGCCAGACGCCCCCAAACTCGACACGTTTGGAGGGCGGCACGATACTGACGGTGAGGTTGCCCAGGCTGGACGAGTTGTGGCGGAAGTACACGCTGAAGGTCCCGTTCACATGGTCCACGATCTTGCCGGTCACCAGCAGCGAGAACTTGAGGGTATGCACCCGGAAGTAGAAGTCGCCCCAGCCGAAGATCTTTTTGGCGCGGGCCGCTTTGATAGACGGCTTCCTCTTGGTGCGCTGCGCAGGCAGCGCCCCCACCGCCCTCTCCCCGGCCAGTGCCCCAGTGTGGTTAGCCGGCCAGGCCCAGCTCCACGAGCCGGCGGTGCCCAGGCTGTCGGAAGACCTGGGCGCTGGGAGATGTTGGCCAGGGGCGCCCCCTCCGGCTGCGGCGGGGCGCAGCTCCATGTACTGTGGCCTCACGGACTCCGGTATCTGGGCACTGACGTCCTGTGGACGAAGAAAGAGGAAGAAAGAGAGACGCTTCAGTTGTCCCTGGCCACTGCCAGGGTCTTACCCACGCCAGCCTCTTTTTTCAGCCGCTAGAAGACCAAACAGAATCAGGCAGTCCGCAGCGAGTGTTTCAGCGTGCGCTGGAGTAGAACCTGCAGCCTTTCCAAGCTGTGTGTATGGTCTTGGCCAAGTCACTTCACCTATCTAGGCCTCAGTTTCTAAATCTGTGAAATGACGCTGAGAATACTTGTGTTCTTCCAGAACTCTGATGCGGCTAAGAAATCCCAAGCCAGTGTTGGTTTGAATAGGGAGTGGAGTTGGGGTCCTGGGCTCCATCTCTTTCAGCCTGGAGTCTGGCTGGTCTATAGAGAAACGGGCCAGGAAGGAGCTGGATTCAGCCAAGCAAAGCCATGACTGCTGTCAATATCCAGCATCCAGAAAGAAGTGAAGATGTCCCTAGGCATCTGGGGAGACCAGAATCTCTACCCCAGCCTCAGCCTCTACTCCCTTGAGGGGAGGGTCTAGGGAAACCAGTAGAGCTGAAGAGAGCATTGAAGAATCTGGGCGCTTTGGTTGGAGGCTTGGTGTCTACTTCAGTACCCCTCCCTGCCTCCAGTGCTCCTGCTGTGGGGGTGGCCTCCTGGCGATTCTTCCCCTGGACTTGGAGACAGCAGGAGGAGCTGCCCGGGCCGCCCCTACCCATTTCCTTGTGTTTCAGGTGGCGGTGATTTGGGAGACAGCTCGGGCAGGAGTACAAGATAGATCGAGAGGCGGGAGCGGTGGGGCCAGGCCCAGGCCATCAATTATCTGGGGGTGGGGGGGCCGGGAAAGAGATGGGTGAGAGCAAGAGGAAGAAATATGGAGATGCCGCTCCAGGGAGGGGAACGGGAGGGAGAGGAGCTGTGTGTGTCAGAGTGTGTCAGTCAGACTGTGCTAGCTGTGGCCATTAGTGTGGCCCTTAACTGTGTGTGGGTTCAGACTCAGAGGAGGGAGTACTGTGTCTGTCAGTCTGGGGTAGTTGCTTCTGTTAGCATGGGAAGGTCGTATTGCCTGTCTTTCTACCTGAAGTGAGTGTGTGTGTGTGTGTGTGTGCGCGTGTGTACCTATGGTTATAGGTGTGTGTCTGTCTGAGGTAGCTGTGTGTGGTGGTTGTGTGTGTGGCCCTGGTGACCATTTGTCTGTATTCTCATGTGTATCAGTCAGAGGAGACTGTGTATGTGTGTCTGCCTGCTTGTGGTGGCTGAATGTTTGTTGTGTCAGTCTGTATCAGCGATGTATGTGTACCTGGGCTATGTATGTGCCTGGGTCGGCTATATATTTGTGTTAATCTGAGTGAGGCTGTGTATCAGTTTGTGGTAGTTGCATCTGTGTGTTATAATTGCATTCCTGGGTTGGCTGTATGTCTGAGGGTGGCATATCTCTAGTTGTGTCACTTTTCCTGTGTGAGCTCCTATCATTCTCTGTCCATGTGTCAAGCTCTTTCTAAAGGGAGTGTGTCAGTATAGCCACAATAATAGAACAAGTATGCTTTCACTGTGTTCCCCCTGTGGAGATGCATTTGTGTGGGTTGTATATGAAGGGTCTCTGCCCACTGAGCTTTGTGTAGGTAAACAACCCTGTCAACATGCGTATCCCCCTCTATTTGCACACACCCGTGTGTATACCATGCATCCATGGGGGGATATGAATGGCAGAGTCAAGCTGCTGGGCTAGAATCTTCACTGCCTGGTCCCCAACCCCGCAGCGCTGTGATCCTGGGTTATTAATGCGGCCGCCACCCGCTCGTCATACATATTTATCGCCCCCCTCATTCCTCCTCCTATCCATTCCTCCTCTCAGCTCAGGTGAGGGGGGTGGGGGCGGCAGGAGTGATTGACTCAGACAGACAAGCTTGAGCTAGCTGGCAGCTAACACCAGGAGGGTGGGCCTGAGAGGGGCTGGTAGAAGGGGGTCCTAGGCATCGCTGGGGGCGGGGGAGGGGGAAAGGGAAAGAGCCTCCCAGAAGGAGGGGCCAAGGCCTCAGGAGGTGGGTTTGGAGAGGGCAAGGCTTGAGCTCCGGAGAGGGCATTGGAGGAGGGAGTGCACAAAGCTTCCAGAAAAGGTCAAAAGTGGAGTTGGGGGGTGGCATTTGAACTCTGACACCTAACTCCTCACTTCTCTGGACCCAATTACTGCTTCTTCCAAGGGCTTCCATTGGTCCTCACAGCCAGCTGCTACAACTCCAAACTACCCTGTCCTCAGCACACCCCAATAGCACCCTCTCAGGACCTGTCTAGGGCTGTTTCAGTGCAGTGACTCTTGCCAGGCACAGACTGGGACAGGAAAGCAGGTTCAGCTGGGTGGCGAGGGGTACTGGGTATTCCCCACTCTGATCCCAGACAAATTTCTGTCTTTGCTTCTCTGATCCTGGCAAATCCCTGGGCATTGGGCACCAGCACCCCCCACCTGCCACAGGAGACAGCCAAGATAAAAAGGATGGGTTGCGGGGGCAGCCAAAGCGACCTTGGGGGGAGCTCGGACAGGGAGGGGCGAGAGTCTGCGAGGAAACGAGCCGAGAAATGGGAACATGAAATAAAATAAAATAAAATCCTCCCTCTGGCTTCCTTGCTCGCCTGCCCGCTCTCCCTCTCTCGTTCTCCCTCTTTCACTGTTTTTCCATCTCTCTTCTCCCCCCACTCTCCTCTCAGTCTCTGTTTTGTCTCTCAGTCTCTTCCTCACTATCTATAATTTTCTCCTTCCATGATTCTGTTTTTCTCCATTTCTGTTTGTCTCTGTGGTTCTTTCCCTCTATCTTTCAGGTTGTCTGTCTCCAACTGTAGGCGGGGGTGGGAGTGAGAGGAAAGCAGGGTGACAAGGGAGCCCCTCTTTGCCCAGAATCCACGGTGCTGTTCCTCTCCCTTTAGGACTGAGAGTGAGAGCAGGGTGTTGTCCGAGGAGGGGTCCCTCTAGCTCCAGAGCTGGTTTAATTAAGCTAATTGAGCGCGGTGACATTTGCGGAGGGAAGAGGCTAGCCTGGCTGTCAGCTGGGGGTGTGTGTGTACGTGTGTATGTGTGTGCGTGTGTGTGTGTGTGTGTGTGTGTGTGTGTGTGGAGATTTTCAATGGCAGACGGGGATAGGGGGTGGGTGGGGGGTGCACTTCACCAGGCGCCATCAGGCCCTTGCCGGGCGTGAAGACGGGAGACTTGTCAGGAGTGCTTTGCCCCCAAGGCAGCTAGCCCACGCACTGGAGGGGAGTTGAGGCTGCCTCTTGCTGCTGAACAAACTCCATGAGGGGAGGGCTCTTTTGGGATGGGACCGCTGGGAATGGCGGGGGTGGGGGGGAGGATTGGACTGTCGGCCCCCCAGCCGCATTGCAGGGTGCACCTCCCCCAGGGCCTCCAGACTGGTCGGTCTCTTCTCTTACTGCATAGGTCTGGTGGGGCCATTCAGGATTCTGATGGGGGAGGGGACAGCACCCTATGGTTGGGGAAGGAACAGTGCTCCCGGCCTGGGTTAGGGATGAGGAAGGAAGAGCGTTTTGAGCCCTTGCACCTAGAAAGAGGCATGGACACTGCAGTCAGGGCAGGATGAAGTAGCTGGGGTCTGGCTGGGAACCAGGGATGGAGATGGGGTGAAGACAGAGGTGGGGTGGGTAGGACAGGCTGGGGTGAGGACTGGGAAAGATATGGAGGAGGACTGATAGTGCGGACTTGGAGTGCAAAGGTGCAAAGGTGAGGATGGAACAATGGCAGGAACAAGGATGAAGCATGAGAACAAGGATGAAGAGCTCAGAAATGGTGGACAGGCATTGGACAGAGACAGGGAGGATGCAGATGGGGTAGGGACCAGGGGAATGAAGAGAGAGGACAGAATGAGATGAGAACCAAAACAAGGATGGGGGAGGACAGAAGTGGTGGATGAGGGATGGGCAGGAAAGAGAATAGGATAGGGACTGGGAGTTGGGGATGAGGACCAGATTCCTGTGGGAACAGAAATGGAGAATGGTTATTGGGCAGAAGCAGGGATGCTGAGGGATGCAGAGCCCCAGAGTATGGGGATGGGATGGGGGAATGTGAATGAGGATTGGAATGAGAAATCGAGGACATGAAGGAGGTGGGAGAAAGGCACTGAGACAGGAGCTGAGGACACGTGTGGGAGACAAGTCAAAGGAAATGGCAGAAGGGCACGGTTAGGCTAAGGGAGGGAGCCAGGCAGGTGGAATTGCACATACCTCCTTCCTGACTCTACTATAGCGTGAGGGGCTATGGACCGCTGGTGGGGCCAGCTCTGCCCTTGGGCCGGTCACCCCCTCCCCCTCAGTCCCGCCTGCCCGAAGCCTGCGGCTCAAGGCTCACCGTTATCTGAATTTTTATTTTATTTTATTTTATTTTATTTCCCTGCTTCCTAGAGCCGGCGCGGTCCCCACGGGAACGGCGCCCCCCCCGTCCCCCGCCCCGCGCCTCACTTTATTATTGCAATAAATGTGCCTATAAAGGCGCGGGCTCCAGGGCGCGGTGGAGGGGGGTGGTGGGAGCCGCGGAGCCGGGATGTAATTTCCCGAAGCCGGAGCCTGAGGGGGAGTGGGCGGGGTGGAGGTGGAGGAGGGGCAGGCAAGAGAGCAGGGGGGGGGGGCGCCAGTTTTCAGCGCCCAAGGAAGCGCCCTGCTACCCACCCCACGCCCCGCGACTCCTCATTGCTCCCAGCAACGCTTGAGCCCTGGTACTCCTCCCAAGACCCTGCCCTCTCTCTGTTACCCTGTCCCCCTCCTGGACCTCGCCCACGTGGAATTGCAGGCTCCGCCGAAGTTCCCTATCTCCTTGCCAATAACTTCGTCTCTGACCCCAGTGATGCCCCCTCCACTTACCTAGTCTCTTTCAACGTTTATCTCACCCCTTCCCAATGACTCTATCTCTGACCCTAGTGCCCCTTCTTTACTTTGTTTCTGTCCCCCAATTACCTCACATCTTCTCCAGTCACCCTTCTCCAGCTCCTTCTCCACCCCCACCTGGATATCGCGGGAAAGAATCCTATAAATTCTTTCCCGCGGGTACCATTCCTGGCAGACTTGGATCAAGGGAGCTGTCACAGTGCTGCCCACCCCCCTCCTGTGCCCCTAGCCCAGCTGCAGCCCTGATTACCCTCAAATCCTCACCAACAGCTCTGGGCCCTAGCCCAGGCTGCACGTGCCTAAGTGGCTCAGCCAGAGATTAGCTGGGGGCTAGAGGGGAGTAGGGAGGTGGAGGCAGAAGAGGGTGGCTAGATGGGTAGCTAGGGCCAGCCCACTCTGAGGCTAGCTTGGGCTTAATCCTTCCCGGAGGCAGGATAGAGCTGGAAGGTCCCAAAGGGTCCCACCCCTGCCCTCCCCTAGCTAATTAGTAATTAGCGATTAGTGATTAGTGACTATTGATCGCCTGCTGCTTCTCCCAGTAGGCAGCTGCTTCAGCAAGGGATGGGGAAGACACAGAGAAGGATGGAAGGAGTCAGACAATACAAGAACGATCCTGAAGGTCTGGCCCAGAGGGCAGGGCTGCAGGGCCAATAGAAGCCAGGAGTTTCAGGTGCTGAGAGGAGACCAGGAGCCTGAAGCAAAGAGGAAGGAGAAGGAGCTCTAGGAGGAGGGGCAAGGGTACAGGGTGGGAGAAGTCAGGGCTGTTATCCTGGACAGTTAGGGTTTCCCAAAGAGCTGTCTTGTAAACTGCCCCTCACCAGCCTCTGACCCAGTGTCAACCCACTGCCAGCCCTGACACTGAGATAGCCCTGAGCACACATACACACATAAGCCACATTCAGATACACGAATACATCTTGAGGCTTGCAAGCCCATGCCCACACTCAAATGCGCTCAGATACACAGATACACACTCACAAATCCTGGAGACAACACACGGGCCCCAGCACACAGATGCACTGGAGACCCGCCTTGGAGTACACACATGTACACACACTATACTCACAAGTGCACACAAGCACATACAGATAGATACTCAGACATATTTTTTATATACACTCCTCCATGCACAGTTATAAATATTCTCACATCCATAATCTGTATACACAAGTAAACAGAGTCTCACACACATACAAGCTGGACTAAATGGCAGATATACTCATTCCCACTGACTCCAACACGGAGGCCCATAGCTGCAGTTCTCACACACTCAGCTAGATCCCCATCACTCACATCCTCATGCTTACTCTCCCTCAAGTCTCCACCAGATGTTTCATTCCCCTTCAGGGGGCAAAGGAAATTAAACTAGATCTGTCCACAAGGGAGTTTATGTGATGGGGAGAGTGGAGAGGAGAGCAGGAGGAAGTAGAAAGGAGGGGCGGAGGAGTACCATCCCTTCCTCCTGTCCCCCAGGCTTTCACACATGGTGGGTTGTGGGGCACAGACGCCTCCTCACTGCAGTCCTCTAAGGGCAAGAGCTGGGCAGCAAGTCCAAAAGAATCTCTAGCTAGTGGAAGCAGTTTCTGTAGAGGGGGCTCCTTTGCCTACCTTCTAGCCCCTCAAGGTCACCAGGCAGGTTTGGGAGACTCCAGGATCTCAATTGCCAGTTTCACTAGGCAGCCCTTGCCCTGCTGGAGCTGCCGAGTGCGATTTGACTGAGCAGGTGGGGGTCCAAGTGTTGGTGGGAGAACTCTACCCCTTCCAGACTGTGCAGGGGTTGGGGTTTGGGTGTAGGGAATAAGGTTTTAGGAAGCCACCTGCCTGCCCCAAAACTAGCTAGGTTACAGTCAGAGTGCAGGAAACAGGAAAATCATGGGCAGGGGAGCTGATTGAAAGAGAGAGGGGGCCAGGGCCTAGGTCCTCCCTGTGGGACACACAACGGGGCATAGATGACTGCACTGTGAAGCAAGAACTCGCATTCATCCCTTCAAGGCCAACAGCACACAACATACCAGTGTACATATGCACCCTAGTCCCCAGCACTAGACACTCAAGCCTGGCTGCCCCGGACACATGCATGCACACAGGTGCACATGCTACCCAGCACACTCCACACCAGCACAGATGAGCACACCCTGTACATGAGTTGAAGCCTCCAAGTCAGGAGGGAGGCAGATCAAGTATGGGCTCCCTCTGCTCCCTCGGGTCCTTGCCCCAGGGAAAGAGGCAGCCTAGGAAGGTGGGGGCATGGAGGGGACGGGAAGAGAGACTTCCCTTCCAAATAACTCCCACCCCTATCAGCTGGCGTGAGAGAGGGGTGTGTCTGTGAGGTTGTGCAGGGGAGATGGGAGACTGTAGCCAAGTTCGGCCGTATGTGTGCGTCTGTGTGTGCGCGCGTATGTTCGGGCCGTGTATGCTCGGAATACAGTGCCCACCTAGCATGGTGACAAGTGCGGAGAAGAGAAATAGGAAGGCGTGAGTGGAGGGGTGGAAGGACAGAGCGGGAGACGAGCGAGGTTGGCGCGGAAAGGCGGCAAGGCTGACACCCTGCTGGCTTGTCTGTCTGTCTCGCACTCTCTCTCTGTCTGGCGCACTCGCGTGTCGGGCTTCGTCCCCTCCCCCGCCGCTTCTGGAGCCAGATTCGAGTCGGGCTCTACCCCTGCCCCTGTCTCCGACCCTCAGCCAACTTGTGCTGGGAGAGCGCCTGTCCTGGATCCCGAAGTCTGTCTGTCCACGTCCCCCACGCCGCGCAAAGTTGGGACGCTCAGGGCTGGGGGCGGGGCGGACTCGCGGAGCCCTTAACACTATGGGACCTTTGCATCCCGGACCCCCGTGCTCGCGCTGCAGCCCTGCTGCCCTTACCTTCTTCAGGAGCCACGGGCCAAAGATCAAGAGAAGCCATTCTGGGAGCAGCCTCATCTTCCCGGAGAGAAGGGAGGGTGGGATGGGTCCTGGGGCAGGCCGGAGCTGGTCTCCGGACGAGGGGCTCTGGACTGGCGCGCCGTGGGGTGGCCGCCGGCGCGGCTGAGAGGCGGCGCGGCCAGCGGACTGAGCGCTAGGAGCGAGCGCGGCGCTGGGGGCGGGGCGCGGGCGGGGGAGAAAGTTGGGTCGGACTCGGGCGGCGGGCGGGGGCGGGGCTCCGTGGTGCTCCAATCCCGGCCGCGCCCCGCGCGCCCCCTCCCGCCCGGCTGGGGGCACCGAAGGTGACTTTCACCCCGACACGCCCGGGACACACCCCCCGCCCAGGTGCGAAGCGGAGAGGGCGGCGGGGCTCTGGGACCGTGAACCCAAGAGGTTGGGTCTGTGCAGCGATGAGAAATAGAACAGGGCGTGGGACTCGAGCTTCGGGACGGTGTCCCCGAAAGGCTCAGCAAGACCAGGGTCCCTCGGTGCTCCGGGCCAAGGTGGGTCCCGGGGCAGGAGCAGGACCCGGGCCGAGGTGAGGGCGGGCGGGGCCTAGGGCGGCTGCCGCCGCGCGGCGCTGACGGGGATGGATGGGCGCCCCGCGGCTCATTCGGCCGGGAGATGAGAATCATTGATCACGGACGGAAACCCCATCACGTCTGTCAATAGGGCTGACGAACGGCGCCTGCCGCCCCCACTCCCGCCCCCTGGGCACCTCCGCGGTCTCAGGACACCACCGCTAGACAGGCCATTCACCTTTGCCCCTCGCCTCCCCCTGCTGACCCCCGCGCATCCTAGAGCGTCCCTGCGTGGGGGTTGGGCAGGAAGTCCCCCTTAGCGCCGCATGCTCAGCCTCTTGGTGCAGTCTCTATCCCTTCCCTTTCACTGTCCCATCTTTCACCATCAGCTCCTCTCCCTTGTCTCCTTCCTCCTATCTCTGTCCTTGTCTCTGTCCCCAGCCCTGTCTCTGTCCCTATCCTCTTGGCTGTTTCTTCACCGGCTCCCTCCTCCCCCTGGCCTCTCTCTTCTGCCCGGGAGTATTCAGCTGTCAGCTGTTGCTATGCACTGAGGCTGTGGCTGAGGTTGCGGTATGACCGACACCTAGACAGCTAGACATAGGGACAAGCAGAGAGATAGAGCCAAAAAGAGCTATAGAGAGAAGCAAAGAGATAGATAGGCACATACCCTGAGATACCAACATACACCCCCAGGCGTGCAGGCAGATGCATTCGCAGGGGCAGGCCACACCATACAGGTGAGCACACAAGCAGAGTGAAACACATTCACGCAGAATCTAGCACACACTAAAGGCACACTGACACACAGATGGACAAACTTGGTTTACACCATATGGGAGCACACACAGAGACAGACAAATGCACCAAGAGACAAGTACACCTAATCAGGTACTCAGAGCCCACCCCTGCTTTAATGTCTTGACAGAGAGGCAAACATCCAGAGACGGACACACACACACACACACGCACACGTATACACTGTCACTGGCAGTCCAAAAGACAAGCCCAGGCGTGTGCGAACAGATATAGGGATGTGACAGACACACACACAAAAAGGATCAGGAATGCTGAGAAGATGAGGCAGAGACAGCAGACGGACAGTAGCCAGGAAGCAAGAACCTGGGTGCAGGTGGGGCAGAGAGGAGGCAGGAAGGAGTAGGAGTGGCCAGACCCAAGGTCTCAAGCCTCCAACCAGAATCCTGAGCTCAGGTCCCAAGCCCAGGGGCTGTAGCAACAGTGGGTGGGGGCAGTGGGCACACTCAGGTCTAGGGTGCCCAGGACAGACCCAACACTAGATCAAAAGTCTTGATCTTTTGGAGTCCTGACCCACCCTATCTCTCCTCCTTTTGGTACAATCTCAGGTCACCCACTTGTCTCCAGCACACACACACACACACACACACACACACACACACACACCCCACTCCCCTCTCGGGGTCTTTGCCTCTGTCCTTGTATCTCTGTCTCTCATTTTGTCTATATTGCCTTTGCCACTGGTTCTACCCTTTTCTCCATCTCTGTCTTAGGGCCCCTCTGCCGGCCGTGCCAGGTGGGTAGTTTTCAAGACTGCCTCCTTGTAGACCCTCTCCTGTCCAGTCCTGGAGGGCAGAGGGAGGATGCAGCCTGGAGGGGTGTGCGTTCCAAGCCGCAGCTGGGGGCCCCTCTCGCTTTGCCCAGAATCTTGAGGCGACAGGCAGAGAATCAGTGGCTCCCCCGGGGCGCCAGATGCACGGCTGGCAGAGGGAGAGAGTGAGGGGGAATTAGCTGGTGGTGGTGTGGTGGGGAGCAGGCATTGAGGAGAAAAGAAGGAGCCGGCTGGGGAGGGTGGAGAGGGGGGTGTGGCAGAATAGCCTGAGGGAAGGAAGTGAGAGGTGGGATGGGGTCCGCCCGCAGGTGCATAATTAGTGTGTGGTGGGGAGGGGGCTGTGTTGGGTGGATTTCAGGGTGAGCTGCGCTGCAGGAGTGCGTCCGCCACCTGGTGGACAGATGGGAGCACAAGCCTCTCTCTCAACAATCAACAAGGACGCACTTTTTTTCTCAGCTGGTCTTTCTGCCCCTACGGGGCCCCTTGGGCCCTGGGGAGCGCGATGACAGTGGAAGATCTCGGAGCTGGCTTGGAGACTGAGGTTAGAGATGGGGTCTCAGGGCTGAGAGGGAAGGGAAGGGCTCTTGTTTCTGGAGATGCCTCGACACATAGCTTCCTTAAGAAAGAGGAAGTAGACTGAGGAAATTGAACGAGGGAGGGAGGAAGAAAGGCGATGCTTCCCCTATGGGAGGTGGGTAAGAGTTCCTTGCAGCCACTGTCTCAAAGCTTGTATTTGCTGTTGAGAGAGCGGGGCTCTAAACTTTCTGTCTTGGACAGTGTAAAGCTGTGTGACTTTCTGCAAGAGGTTGCCCTCTCTGGGCAGGGGTTGACGTAGACCTGGGACCCCTTTGATTGTAGCTATCCTTTCCTTCTCGCCCCTGGGATGTCTAAAGTGATTGATGAGCTGTGTTTGTTGGTGGCCCATGGGGCCTGGCAAACTGGTTTCCCCAGCTCTCCTTCACTCCTCCCCCTCTCCCCTGCCCAGAATCCAGGGCTCTACTTTTGGCATCTGATTAGTCTCCATAAAGTGTGAGATGTTAGTGCTTCAAGAGCAACCTCAGGCAGACAGCGCTGTATGGAACCACCCTGAAGAATTAGAATGCCCTTCAGAACCCCAGTGTGTTCATTTCTCATGCTAGGATTTCTCACTATGGGAGATCATTTTGGATAGGAGTGGTGGTGAAGTCCCATAAAAGTGGCAATTCAGAGAAACATCTCGGAGTTAGTATCCTAGAGCCAAACAAGATCCAGATAAGTGAAGTCACCGGCTCAAGGTCAAACACCCAGGAGAAGCAGGTCTTTCTTGTCAAGTCCAGTGCCACCCTCTTCTTTTGCCACAGAGAGATGGGAGAGGCAGGGAGATCCGAAGGGCATTGAAGACCAGACACTCAAGTCCGCCTCCAGCACGGACCAAGGCTCCCTCTGGTGGCTAAAGCAGGCAAGCACAGCCCAGCTCCCAGAGTCTTGCACTCATAGGTAGACACAAGTGGCTTTTTTCTTTTTTTCTTTTTTCTTTTTTTTTCTTTTTTACAATTTTATTTATAACAATATCTGTGTTATTTAGTTGTAAAGGAATTCAGCAAAAATTATTAAAACGTTCATGTCCCCAGAACGGGGCTGCCCGCTTGCCCTTCCTTGGTGTGCCTCACCTCCTCCTCCTCCCCAGGGGAGGGTAGGCTGGTAGACCGTTTACCAAAGAAAGTCTCCAGCCCTGGGAGCCACCGGGGAGGGTAGAGGAGGGGCACTGTCTGGGAGGGATATTGAGCATGGCCATCTCAAAAGTGCCCCTAGAATGGGGGCTGGGGCATGGGATAGCCTCCACAAGAACTAAAAAACTCAATCCTTTCCTTCCTACCTCAGCCAGAGCCAGATCTTCCAGATAGGGGCAGTGAAAGACTCTCCTTCCCCAGAATTAGCCCTCAGGGAGCTGGGAGGGGTAAGGGAGGACAAGAGGGGTGAGCCAAAGTGTCTTGTACAGGGAGAGGGAGGCAGCGCCACCAGCTCTCCCAATGGGGGTGCATTTTGGTGGGAAGGTGGGAAGCAGGGCCCCTTCATACCTATAAGCCAAAGGAGCCCCCAGAGCCCTCCCTGTCCCCCTTTCCTGAAGGCAGCATGGGGGTGGGGGGTTGCTGTGGAGCAGGCAGGAAGAACGGAAAGAGATAATACTGTGCTCGCTTGCTCGTTTGCTCACTCACATATAAAAAGTAATTCCTTCATTTTTACATTTATACATCCCAGCAGGGCAGGGGAGGGTTGGCTGGGCAGGAGTGGGGCTCACTGGAGGACTTCTCTGGCAGGGGGCAGGAGGCTCTCTGGGGGAAGTCCGATGGGGCAGGGCCCTATGCCAAAGGGTCCCCTATCTCGTCCTCAGGGCCCCGGCCCAGGAGTTCTCGTTTCTCATCCGTGCTGGCCAGGGAGTGGCGGCTGCCGTGACCACCCATGTAGAGTGTGGCGTACACGGGGTTGGTGAAGTTGGTGGGCTGCAAGGTGACAGAGGGTTCAGGTGGGTCTCGGGATGGGCTCTACAGCCCGGGTACCCCACCTTCACCCCCATTCCATCATCCAGCCCAACACCCTTAGTCATCCCATCCACAGCCTCTTGTCGGTGCCCTGGAAGCCACGCCCTCTGTCCTCCAAACTCACCTTGTCAGGATCCAGGGCAAAGTCAGCATCCAGTAGGCCCCCTACATCATCAGGCTCCCCGCCTTCGTACATCTTATAGGTGGGGTTCCCAATCTCCACATTCATGGCCCCATTGGTCATCCGCTGGTGCTGGAAGCCCTTAGCCCTGGGGAGAGGCGGGAGTGTAAGGGCCAGGGATTCTAGTGGGGTAAGAATAGGGTAATAAAATAATGACCAGAATTTTCCAGACTCCCCACAACTCACCCCCGGACTCGCCGCTTATACCAGAATACCACTCCAGCTACCAGAAGCAGCAGCAGCAGCAACAGCAGTGGGATTAGGATGGAGGCCATGTCTAGGGGGAGGAGGTGGGAAACTCAGCAGACAAGGCCCAAGAGGCATAAGTGCTCCACTCCCCATTCCAGGTCCTGGCAACCCTGCCTCCCCACCCCTTGCCACCTACGTCCAGGCTGCTGTTGGCTGACCACCTGCTCCTCACATCGGGGTCCCGCCATGTGGGGTGGGCATCTGCAGACAAGAGAGCAGAGCTGAGCAGGCACAACCTCTATAGCCATGGCTGCCAGGGAAATGGGGAGGGGCCACAGGATCCTGATGGTCTCACTCAAATTTGGGGAAGGGGTATGATCTAGGCCTTGGTGGGGCTCAGGCCCAACTCACTGGCACTCAGGCATCATTTTGCTGTTCATGGTGCAGGAACCGCCATTGCTGCAGTGGCCAGTGCAGGTCAGACAGCTGGGGGCCACCCGGCCATCAGAGCAGCTACAGAAAGGAATGAGAGGCTGGGATGGGGCTGGTAGAGGTGTGCTGAGTTACTGAGGGAGGGGTAGGGCAGGGTTGAGAGGAGCAGATGGGAGATATAAGAATGGGACAGGGGAGGGTCTAGTCAGGTACAACTGTGGGAGCAGGGCCCCACTCACTTGCAGGTGACATCTCCGCTCTGCTTGTTGACCGCACAGGCTCCGTCGAGACAGCGGCTGCACTTGTTCACCTGGCACCTCGGCCCCTCGAAGTAGGCAGTACAGCGGCACTGCCGGGAGCCATCAGCAGCCATCTGGCATGTGCCGGAGTTCTCACAGTAGCCAGAGCACTGTCCTGTGGTTTGGGAGATGGAGAGGAAGTGCTTCAAGCCCACACTCATGAGGGTCCTTTATAAGTTATGGGGGGAGCTGGACACCTGAGGGTCCCCCGAGCATTTTTTTAGGTGATCTCCACCTTCTCCTGAGCCCCCAGCTGACCCCACATCATAGGCTCCAGGGTACAAGAACATTCCTGAGCATCCTGACAGGGCACTCCTTTTGCTTAAATAATTCTGATGCCAGAGGGCTCACTACCTTGGGGGAAATACCAACACTTCCACAGGGGAGCACCAGCAACTTGGGCCTGGCCGAGCTGTGAATGGTCTCTGTTTCTAAAACTCACCCTTGTGTCTACCACCCTAGGCTCACAGGTCCCACAGCTCTCCTTACCCCTCCCCTGGGGCCCAGGGTTGTCTGACTCACGGTACTGGCAGCGGTCACCCAGGAAGCCAGGTAGGCATCGGCACTGGGGCTGGTTGCCTTGGTTGACAGTGCAGGTGCTGTTGTTTGCACAGTAGCCCGCACACACCTGCTGGGTGCATTTTGGGCCTGTGAAGCCTGTGGGGCAGCGGCACGTGGGCATGCCTGGCGGGAGAGGATGTGTGAGCGGGACTGTGGCCCAACGAATCACCTGGCCCTACTGCAGAGGAACAGGGTTGGGAGGCCCCGGCCCTGGGTGGGAGGCAGATAGCAGAGGGACAGGACACTGGAGTGTGGACAGGAAGCGTGAGGGTTGGCAGAGGTAAAGCAAGGTAGGGCAGGGGCTGCGAATTTGCCTGAGGTGGAGCCAGAGGGCAGGAGGCTGGGGTCAAAAAGCTGGGAGTAGTCCTGGCTGGAGAACTGAAAGTCATACCGGAGGGGGAGGCAGCGCAAGTGCCCCCGTTGCGACAGTGCTCCCAGCACTGGTCCAGCTCACACTTGTCGCCCGTGTAGCGGGGCTGGCAGCGGCACTTGGGTTGCCTCCGTGCATTGAGGAAGCAGCTGCCACCATTGAAGCACTGCAGGTTACAAGTTCCCGGCCGAGGGGCTGGAGGAAGGACCATGCGGACAGAGCCAGGGAGAGAGGAATTCAGGGTCTGCTGGAAAGAGGGTCCTGGGGCCTAGGGTGGGGAACAGGGGAGGGGTATGAGCATACCATCTGGTGGGGGTGTTGGTGAGGGCACAGCCACACAAGTGCCATTGTCCAGGCGCTTCCCGTTGGGACAGGTGCAGACGGGCCCACTGGGGCTCAGCAGGCAGAGCCACTCACACTTCTTGCGGTCACAGGGGTTGGTCACTGCAGATGTGGGCCAGGGTGGGAGGTGCTGAGCCTTGTGGACCCAGAACTCTCCCCTGCCTTCTAGGAACTGAGGCCACAGCTTGGAGACTCAGTGCCTCCAGGCCTCCTGTCCCTGGTCTCTCCCCCCACCCCGCCCCAACCCACCTTCAGGCTGCTTGTGCTGGTGGTACAGGACGACGTCAGAGGCATGGCTCAGGCCCCCTGTCAGGTTGATCAAGGGGCTGTGTCCAAACTTATGGATCTTGAAGACGCGATTATTGATGTAGGTGACACCATAGATGTAATCCTCAAAGACATCGATGCTGAAGGGGTGACTTAGGCCTGGGGGAGGACATGGACTCAGGCCCTGGTCGCACTCTCTGGGACACTGGTCCCCATGGCTCCCAGGCACTCAAACCCAGCACGTCCAAAAACAAATTTCCCCTAAGCTGTTGTTCCTCCTCCTGTGTGGCCACTACTGGCAAAAGGTCCCATCACCCCCAGATTTCTGGAATCAGGACTGAGTTCTGTTGCCTCTCCCCACATTAATTAAGTTCTTACTGTCACCTGTGTTGTGTCCACATAGCTCAATACTCAACGGTAGAACAAATGAATGGATAGGTGAGCCAGAGGGTCAGGGAGAGGCCTCGGGCTCAGTGGGGAGGGAGGGAGGCCCGAGATCAAGGCTGACCAAGGCTGCTGTCAGACCCTGACCTCGTTTGCTGTCGGCAGCCACGATGGGGTCCGTGCCATTGAGCCGGATGCTGCCGATGACTGAGAGCTTGGCATCCGCCCAGTACAGCCGTTCATTGTGATAATCCACAGCCAGGCCTGAGGGAGCAGAGAGCATGGTTGAGTCCCAGCCCCTCCCACCTCAGGCTGGGGGAGAGAGCAGAACTAGCTCATGTTGGGATGGCTCCACCCTATCCCTATGACCACCCCTAATCACCTCTTCCAGAAAAGCATCCACAACCTATCTATCCAAGCCCCCTCCCCTGCCATACCCCTGAGCCCCTACCACCGGACCTGTGGGCCACTGGATGTTGTCCTGTACCAGTGTCTCCCGCAGGGTTCCATCCATTGCTGCTGTTTCAATCTTGGGGTGGTTTCCCCAGTCTGACCAGTACATAGTGCTGGAGAGGGAGAAGGGGTTAGTGTGGGTAGGACTGGGGGCTGCCAGAGGAGGCCAGTCAAGGTGAGCCACCAGGTTCCTAGCCTGGGCACAGGGACCTCTGGGTCTTGGGAGGAATGTGTTCCGTCTGCCTCTTCCAGAGAGAAGCAGGGGGAGCAGCTTCCTGACCAGGTTCAGAATCTTTTACTCTAAAACCACAGTGTGCTGATCCAGAGTCAGCTAAATGGGCAGAGCTGTCTTCTGGAGCAGAGAAGCAGCCCAGACCTTGGCTGCCCAAGACAGCCAGCCAAGTGGACGTCAGACCTCTATCCTAGCAGGCCAGCTGGGAGTCCTGGGCAAAGGCAGACTGGGGAGGGCCAGGCCCAGGCAGCTGGGAAGACCTGAGGCTGGGGAACACTCGAGCTCAGGCTGGTCTGGGAGGGTAAGGGCATGCCTGGGATGCTGGGCCTCGCTCTTGTCCCAGCCCAGATACCTCCCCTCAAAGACCCTGCTCACCCCCTCAGTGGGTCCACCACGATGGCGTGGGGCTCGTCAATCATGCCAGAGATGAGCGTCTTGCGGTTCTCGCCCTTCATTTGCGCCACCTCAATCACGTCTCGGCCCGCATCAGTCCAGTACACGTTCCCAGCCACCCAGTCAATGGCAATGCCCCTAGGCATCTTAAGCCCTGAAATCTGAATGGGCGGTGTCACAGTGTCAGAGGCTACTATTTTTTGTCTTCCTGCCCATTACCCACCCCCAACTCTGCCCTCCTGTCCCTGGCACCAAGTCATCCTAGACTGAGAGCCAGTTGCCTGACTCTGAAGAGATTCAATGGACACTTATCTTATGGGCCACACTTAGTGCTTTCACATATTTTGCTGGATTAGATATTATTACCCTGCTTTATTGAGAAGCAAAGTCAGGCCCAAAGACGCCAAATAGGTTGGCCAAGATTGACACAGTGAGTGGCAGTGACAATTAGGAATTGAACGTGGCTCTGATGCTAAAGGCCTGTGTGCCCATGGTGCACTGCTGCCTTGGGCTGCAGTGTGGCTGAGCCAATGACTGAGATTCTTATTGTCCTGTCCACCTGTGGTCTGTACCTCTCGACAAAATCCTGACCGCCCTTGCCCTCCGGTCTCATCCTCTGCCCCTCCACTGTCATTTTCAAACTCTGCTTGGAACAGACTGCTCTTTGGAGCCTCTCTACCCAATCCACGAAGACCCCATTCCAAGCTGGGTGCTCACATTGAGGTGGGTGACACCTCCGTCAATCTGTCGCCGGTGGCGATTGGAAGTGGTGGGAGGAGCAGCAGGGGGCAGGCTGCGGTAGGAGATGGTGCCCGTGTGCCAGTTGGTCCAATAGACACGGCCGGCCTTGACATGGACATCCATGGCGTCGATGCGGACAGTCTCGTCACCCTGGAAGGCCTGCTCATAAGCCGAATGGGGGTGACTGGGGAACAGGCTGCGGATCTCATTGTCATCAGCTATGTACAGGACCTGATACTCAGAGCCTGAAGGGGCAAGAGGCTAGGTGTCAGGTGTGGGGAAAGGCAGGGGTAGGAGGCCAGGGCTGGGGGCTGTCGGGTCTGATGCTGGGAGGAGTGTGCCTGAGATGTGTCCCCACCCAGCCCAGCCCCTTTTACACTAACAATGTCTTCTATCCTAATCAAACTATCTTCCTCCCGCCCCTGTGAGAAGTCTCTGTTCATCCCACCCCAGTGCCGGGCCCCGGTGCCAGCCTCAGCCCTCGAATGTCTTTCCTCCTATTCTTCCCTGAGCTCATCTAGTGGGACCTACTATTCTAAAAGCTGTCTCTGCTCCTCTAGCCCTGGGGACTTCTGCCTCCTCATGGCCTCTGGCTGGCACGACCGGGCTCTCTGCTACACACTGTCTAATGATGTACATGCATGTGCATTTATGTGCACATGCACGGAGGGGTGTAGGTACCCACAGACATGGGGCTGCACTTGGGCGTGTGTGTGTGTATGCATGCCTTCAAGCTTGCCTGGGGGTGTAAGTGCATGGACGTGTTGGTGTGTTGGTGCACAGGCATGAGGAAGCTGCAGTTGTGAGTCTAAGCATATGGGAACTTGCATGTTCTCACCAAATAAAGAAGGGTAAATAAATATGTGAGGGGAGGTACATGTTAAATAACTTCATGGGGGTAAACGTTTCACAAAGCGTATGTTTCACCTTGTATACCTTAAACATCAGACAATTATATCTCGATAAAGCTGAAAAAAGAAGAGCATAATGGAAATATGCAGGTGGGGTATAAGTAAGTGTGGCAATTGGTGTCTGTGTGCGTTTCTTCTGGGAGTAGGGGGTGAAGAGGCATGTGTGGGATGTATGTGTGTTGTCCCTACCCCAGACTTGCTCAGACAAGTCAGCCCAGGACCTGCACCCTCTGCACAGCTTCCAGCACTGTGTGCAGGAAGCTGCACCTGTGGGTCTGGGATTCCATGCTTAGGCAAGGGAGGAACACCTCCCATTCCAGGTCTGCTGGTGTTGCACAGTCCCACCCACTCTTCTTGTCCTCTCCCTGCTCAGGCTCCCGTACCTTCGGCCTTGCAGGTGTTGTGTGTCTTCATGAAGTTTCGAGCGCAGCTGCAGAGGTGGCCACCCTTGGTGTTGTTGCAGAGCTGTGAGCAGGTGCCGAAGCGCAGGCACTCGTTGATGTCTGGGGGTTACATGGGAGGGTCATGGAGAAACCCGATATGGCTGGGATTTCTGCCCGCCCGGCCTGGGTCTGGCCTTCCTACCCTGGCATCCGGGCTGGCCTGGCACGGTGTGGAAGCCAGAGCGGCAGGCACAGTAGGCAGCGTTCTCGGTGCGCACGCAGCGTGCCTCATCCCCACAGATGCTGGCGTTGGTGGCACAGCTGGTCAGCTTGGGGTCTGTGGGGGAGAGAGGGGACGAGAGAATGGATCCTTTTCTCCGAGCCGCCCTAGGCCTGGGCTTCGGTTCTCTGCCCCCCAGTGCCCTCACTGCCGCCCCTGCGCACCCCTCTTACCGATGCTGCAGTCCTCCTCGTCAGAGCCGTCCCCACAGTCATCGAACATGTTGCAGCGCAGCGAGGAGGACAGGCAGCGCTGGTTCCGGCACAGAAACTCCTTCTTGTCTTTGCAGTGGGAGGTCTGAGCCGTGGAGGGCTCTGGGGAGGGCAGGGGCTTCAGGTCCTCAGGATTCTCCACCCTGCCTCCTTCTCCCATGAGGGCCCCCAGTCAGTTGGGGATATGGGTGGGACCCAAGTCTGGCTGTTTGTCAAACTTGCAGGAGCAGCTGGTTAAACATTCAGTCTTCATCTCAAGACCTGGGGCATCAGGAAGCCGCCAGGGCCTTCCCCATGAGCTTCTCTCTCTCCAGGAAGGGCTCCAGGCTCCCAGCACTGGAACCTCCCCGTCCAAGGTGAGTCCACTCCCTAGACACAGCTCCCACTGGGCCCACCCCTACTTTCTGTAGAGCACCCCACTATAGACCTTCCAAGCTCTTTCTCACTGGCCCCTTGCTCACCGCAGTCCTCCTCATCAGTCCCATCTCCGCAGTTGTCGGTGCCGTCGCATTGGCGCCCGATCCACAAGCAGACGCGATCGTTCTTACAGCGGAAGGGCCGGTTTGGAGGGCACACAAACCGGGCTGCAGGAGACAGAGCCAGGATCAGCCCTGGGGGCAGGCGGCTGGCCAATGGGGAGGGTGAGCCTCGCCCCCGCCCCGCAGCCCCGCCCCTGCCCCTGCCCCTGCCCCTGCCCCTGCCCCGGGAGCCCACTCTGCCCTTGGAGCCAGCCTCACCACACTCTTCAGGGTTCTCATCAGAGTTGTCCCCACAGTCGTCCTCGCCATCGCACTTCCACGCCAGGGGCTTGCACAGGGTATTGTTGCACTGGAACTCGTCCAGGGGGCAGGTCCTCACTGAGCGCCAAGGGAAGCAAAGAGTGAAGAATGAGCGCTGAGCCCCAGGTCGCTGGAGAACGACCTTGCCCAGACCCCTCCCTCTACAGGTGGAGATCCAGAGGGGTCACGGGGAGAGCCGTGGTACAGCCAAACTGGACCCAGGTCTAGTTTTCTACCAGCTGGAAAGCTGGAGCAGAACTGCCTCTTCTGGTATTTAGGGGAGCAGAAGAGGCCTTTTTTTAAAAAAATATTAGTTTCAGAGAAGAGGCCTTTTGGGGAAGAGTGTCCAGAGGGTCCGGAGGCCCCTCTTTCTCTGGTGGCTGTGGCAGGGCACTAGGGCCTACTGTGTAGTTCAATGGCAGGCACAGAGGAGGAGCACTGGGCTGAGAGTCAGGAGACCTAGGTTCCAGTCTTGGTCCTTGGCCCACAAGGGCAGAGCCAGAATGTCTGCCTCACCACTGGGATCTCTGCTCCAAGCCCCATCCTTCCCTTACCCTGGCTTCACACTGCCCCCTCTAGGCTGCTGAGCCAGGGCTGGTCAGTCAGGAGCAGGAGCTACCTTATTTCTCGCGAAAAGGAGAGTGAGCAGGGACTTTGTTTCTCAGGGCAGCTGACTGCCTTGTAGAAATTTATGGGGTGGGGCCCAGATGGACACAGCTCACAGGTGTCTGCTGTATTTTGGCCCAAGTGCCTCCTTGATTAACAGCTATTAGGGGGTGGGGACGGTAGGAGGGGTGGGGACAGTAGGAGGGCTGGGGAGCCAAGCTGGAGGGGCTCACCGCCAGTGCCACAGGCTTCCTCGTCACTGCCGTCCATGCAGTCGGCATCTGCATCACAGCGCCAGCGCAGGGGGATGCAGTGACCACTCTTGCACTGGAACTGGTCCATGTCACAGCGAGGTGTACAGTCTTTCTGTGGGCCAGGGAGCAGGCATCCTGGTCAGATCTGGGCACCCCAGTGGCCCTGCCCTGATTCTCCCTCCTTCTGGTCTCCCTGCCCACCTCATCTGAGCCATCTGCACAGTCATGGTCCCCATCGCATTTCCAGCGCCCAGCGATGCAGCGGCCGTTGGCACAGGAAAACTCACTCTCAGAGCAGGGCCGAGGGGCTGGGGAAGGACAGGAGAGAGACAGGCCCCAGGAGGGTGAGCAAAGGCACTCAGCCCTAGAGGGCATCTCCAGCCCTTGGCAAAGTGATACCGTCCATCCCTGTATCCCTGAAAGCCACCGCTGACTGGCATAATGACCAAGATATTCAACTAATCCTGGGCAGCCAAGTGGTGGTCCTCATGGGACCAGCCAGGCACAGAGGGTGCTCATTTACCCCTTCGGGCCGACACATGAGAGAGGGCATGGGTCCCTGGCCCTGCCCTCAGGACAGACTGTGTGTAGGGAGCAGAGGGGAGGGACAAGACCACTAAGACAAGCACCAGGGTTTAGGGAGCGGCCAGTAAAGGATGATGGGCTGAGGCACAGCACAGGGATGGGTGGGCTCTGGGGCAGAGGCAGGGGCGTGGTGGGAGCACGGCACATCAGAGACACCTACCTCTGTAACCCCGAGAGGACAGTGTGAAAATGGAGAGAAACATGAGATGAGGTGAAATGGCACAAACTCAAATACACAACATGGAGTGGGGTGAGGAGGGAGGGGCTCCTGACCCCCGCCCTGGGAGGCGGCCATCTGCCCTAGTGCAGCCCAGGGGTGGTGGGGGCAGGGGTGCTGAGAAGGGAGGTGCCCAGGGTCCCCCGGGGCTGGGCGCCTGCGGGGCGGGGTGAGGTGGAGAGGGGTGGGGACGTACTGCAGCTCTCCTCGTCCGAGTTGTCCCCGCAGTCGTTGTCATAGTCGCACTGCCAGCGGCCTGGCACACAGCGGTTGTTCTTGCAGCGGAACTGGTAGGGCTCACAGGTGCGCTCATCTGGGGGAGGCCAGGTGTGGGGGCAGACGTCAGGGTCTCACACAGGACAGGCCCGGATGGCCAGGGGTGGTTAGGGCCAGGGCGGGGAGAATGGGCACTCTAGCCTAAGACAGCCTACATGGGGAGGCAGTGCTCTGAGATGCGGGGTCTACAAGGAGGTGATGGGGGGAGCTGCTTTGGGAGAGGATTAACAGATCTCATAGATTCTGAACAGGCATGTGCTGATGAGGTGCTAGTGGGTGCAGGGACAGGGGAATGAGACAGGAGGAGGTGGGCACAGGGAGCCTGACGCCAGGCCACGTGGAGACCCAGTCAGCAGGCAGCCCGGCTCTGCCCCGTCGGTGGACACCGCCGCGCCCCTACCCGGGCAGGATGCCTTCCTCCAGGAGGAGGGGCTAGGGAAGCTCACCACATTCTTCCTTGGGCTCGTCAGAGCCGTCGCCACAGTCATCCTCCCCGTCACACTTCCAGCGTGCTGGGATGCAGCGGCCTGAGTCCTTGCAGCGGAACTCATCCACCCCGCAGGTCATCTGGGCTGCAAGGGGGTGGGCCCAGTGGTGAGGGGAAGGCTCTTTTCAGGAACTTGCAGTGAAGGTGGGGAGCGGGTGGGTGCAGCCACTGGGGGATCTAGTGTGGGGGTGGTGGGAGCGGCAGACACCATAGAGGAACGACGGGCTCCAGGGGCAGGGGCTGGGATGGGGGTCTCTGTGAGAGGCAGGCTCCGGGTTCCAGGGGCGCCAGGCAACTCACTGCAATTGGCAGGCTCGTCACTGCCGTCCATGCAGTCGTTGTCCCGGTCACAGACCCAGACTCGGGGGATGCAGCGCTTGGTGATGGAGCACTGGAACTGGTTGGGGGCACAGGTCACCTCGGCTGCGGGGTAGGGGAGAGAATGAGAACCCGCCCATTCCACCTCACACCACAGTTCAAAATCACAGTCTTCTCCCTCTTCCAAAGCCTGTCGCCCAACCCCCAGTCCTGCTGCAATTTCTTGGGAAGGAAGGGACAGTTTATCCCAATTTTGGTGCTTTTTGTTTTCTGGATCTGTACATCTCTCTACTAAGCAGGATGCTTTTAAAAGCAAACCAAGTCACATTCAATGTAATGTATGTTGCCCTCTAATGTTAAGAGCAGCACAGCCCCTGGACAACAGCGGTAGGTTGACATTAATGTGAACTGCGTCGTTGTTCCCGTTTTCACACCACCAGGTCCCTTGCCCGCAGCCTGGGGCCACTCACGGCAGTCCCTCTCGTCCTCCCCGTCTCCGCAGTTGTCCTGCCCATTGCAACGGAAGATGCCAGGAATACAGCGGTTGGTGTTGGTGCACTTGAACTGACTGGGCAAGCAGACATGGATGTCTGTGGGGAGGACAGCAGGGTAAGTAATGGTGGACGGAGGACTCGGGCAGGGAGCCGGCACCCCGCACCCTCAGTGGGAGAGTGCAGGCTCCGGGCCCAGAGCAGCGGGAGGCCAACCTGGAGGGGAAGCTGCTTTAGGCCGAGCTTCCTTGCCCTTGGAGCACAATTCAAAACCCTCAAATCCCATAGAAGAAAGGAGGGAAGGAGGGCAGCCAATGGCTGGGCAGCGCTTTACCACAGTTGGCCTCGTCACTGTTGTCCTGGCAGTCATTGTCCCCGTCGCAGATGAAGGCAGGGTTCGTGCAGATGCCTGTCGAGCACTGGAACTGTCCTGGGCGGCACTTGAACTCAGCTGCTAGGAGGGGGGCTCAGCATCAGAAGGGCTGGGGGTGGGTGCGGCCATTCAGGGCCTCAGAGTCAGGCTGCCCCTACGCAGGACCCTCCCGCCACCCCTGCCCTGGGCACTCACGACAGTCCGGGGGCTCGTCCGAGTGGTCCCCACAATCGTCCTCTGTGTCACACTTCCACCAGAAGGGGATGCACTTGTCATTCTTGCACACAAACTGGAGGGCAGGTGGGGGCAAGAGGGGTTGGTGGGGGTCTGGGAAACTCAGGAGGTTTTCTTTTGAGGGGCTGGGATGTTTCAAAGGTGTGGCAGGGTATTTTGGGGGGAAGTTGAGCTGGATGGAATGCCAGGGTATGATGAGTGCAGGAAGGCCAGGTGAGGGGGTATCTGTGTGGAGGTCAGGGTTGGGAGAATTGGTAAGGGAAGATTAGGGTTAGGGTGTGAGGGTGTTTGTGTGAGGTGACGGGTGTACAAGTATTGCTGTGGGGAGACAAGAGGTAGGCAAAAAATGTGGAGGTGTTAGCGTGGGAAAACCAGATGCATGAGGACATTAGAGCAGGTGCTGGGGTCCAAGGAGGAGTGGGGCTACTGGTGTAGGGGGTCAGGGGAACAAGGCATTGGTGAATGGGGATTCAGGGGAAGGGCCTCACCTGGCTTGCTGTGCAGTTGGACACACAGGTGCGCCCGTCGCCACCCAGGTAGAAATTGGTGGGACAGGCACATTTGTGGCCGCCCCCGGGGGACAGTAGGCACAGGTTGCTGCAGCCACCGTTGTTGACCTTGCAGGGGTGATTGGGCACTGCCAGAGAAAAAGTGGTTCGTTCAAGGGTGGCTGACTGGGCCCAGTTTACAGACCATAGTTTTCTGAGCCTCTGGGCTCTGGCAGAGTGAGGGCAGCACTTATTGCCAACACATTTCCTGATCTTTCAGAGACTGCCTAGCCCTCTCTACCCTGGGCAGAGGTGAGACAGATCCAAATCCTGCTCTTTCAGGAGAGAGCTGAAGCCAAAGACAAGAAGGACTCTCTTGAGGTCCTAGGATCAGGCCAGGCCTGAAAGCCCACACACTGACCCACCTGTGGCCTCGCTGAGCTACGGCCTGCCTGCCCTCGGGGCCCTGTCTCAGCGGTCTGCACCCAGACCTGCTCTGCCTGATCATTCTCAGGACCTTGCTGCTATGAAGACTCCAGGGCTGACCCCAGGCTGGGTTGAGCTCCCAAGAGCCAGACCAGAGTCTGTCTACAGCCTTCTGAATTTCCTGGAGTCTGGTAGGCACTGCTCGGTCAGTGCGGAAGAAAGGGTGGGCAGAAACCCTTAAGGAGACCGCGGGGATCCCAACCCTGCTGGGGCCCCATGCCATCGCACGGACCCTCACGCCAGCTTAGCCCCTGCCTGCCCTCATCCCCCGGCCGCTCACCATCTGGCTGGCGCAGGGCGTGGAAGACGTGCAGGTCCATGGGCCGGTGCAGCGTGCTGATGAGGGGTGTCTTGTTCGCCCCTGTGGTCTTGTGTGCTCGGTTGATGGACTTGGTCTCCCAGTCGGTCCAGTAGACATAGTCCTCAAACAGGGTCAGTGCGAAGATGTGTGGGATGTCCTGGTTCAGCACTGCAGATGGGGGAGGGGACAAGCCCGGCAGCCCATCAGCGCCAAGTCGCACTGCAGGGCGTTTTCCCTGCTGGGCCTCCTTAACCCCACAACAACCCCGGGAGGAGGGCGCCAGCCTCAGTTCCAGATGGCGGAGTGGCTTCCCAGGTTGCACAGAGGATAAGCAGCAGAGCTGTGACGCTGATCCAGGCCTGTCTGATAGCAGGCTCCTGCACCACGATATTACAGTTTCCTGGCAGGGAGTGGGGAGTGCTCAAGCACCCCAACCCCAGGCCTCCCACTCCCATCTGCCTTGGGGCCCTGTCAAAAAACTGTGCATAGGGAGGGTCCTCACATGTGGGCAGATCCAGGGGTGCTCTGAGCACACACAGCCCTGGTGGGTGATGTCCTTGGACCACGCCCTCTGGCTTTTAGGCCCGCTCTTGTCCCAAAGGCCTGATCCCCTGTAGCTTCAACACCCCCATCCCTGTGCCCAGGCAGCCTCACTGGCACACTGACCAACGTGACGATTGGAGCCATCCAAGCTGGCAAACTCGATGTAGTCCTCCCGGGCATCGGCCCAGTAGATGCGCTCGGTGACGTAGTCCAGGGTCAGGCCGTTGGGCCATGTGATTTTGGTGTCTACGATGACACTGCGGCCAGACCCGTCCATGCCGATCCGGCCAATGAGTGAGTGGTCACCCCAGTCTGTCCAATAGAGGTACCTGGCAGGTGGGTGGGCAGTGAGCCGCGAGAGACGCAGGGACTGATCCCTCCAGCTCCCACCCTCATGCGGGGAGGCTGGGCCTGGGGGCCTGAGCATGCTGCCTGCTTTCAGGGACTCCCTCAACCCTCCTTGCCTACTTACCCATTCTGCACGTCCACTACGAGAGCTCTGGGCTCACGGAGGCCAGAGCTGACCAGCACTGTCCGATAGGCCCCGTTGAGCTTGGACACTTCGATGGTGTCCCGGCCTTTGTCACACCAGTACAGATTGCCACCCACCCAGTCCACAGCCAGCCCGTCGGGGTTGCTCAGGCCAGTTCGGTGCAGCACCTGAAGGCAGGGAAAGAAGAGCCTGGGTGCCCTGGGGTACGACCCTCAGCCTCTCTGGGGCTTGGCTTTCCCATGTGTGATGTGGGGAGCTCAGCCAGGAGAACAACGGATGGAAAAGGCCCAACTCTGGGCCTAACGTCAGCTGAGGCTCTAGGGGAGGGGTCTACAAAGGAGAGAGACCGCCACAGTGCCTGGGAGCATAGGTTTCACGGAGGTCAGACCTAAGGGGGAACTTACTGATAATCAGAGAAAGAGCAAGAGGAATCTTCTAGGCCTTCCTCTGGGCTTAGAGGAGAGGGAGCGGCGAGGACAAGCGGAGTCATGTAGTGACTCAGCGGGGAAGGGGGAGAAGGAAATAACTGGTAAGTGGGTGGGGGGAAGGAGCGTACCCTCTGGAGAGGGGTGCTGGGGGTGGATCTCTGCATCCTCACATTTGTCAGCTGGGGAGGGGGCCGCCCCAGCCTTACCTGCACATTGCTCCCATTGAGGTGCATCCTTCGGATCATGCTGCCCTGGGTTGTCACGTCCGTCCAGTAAATCATCTGTTCTCGGTAGTCAAAGTCCAAGGCTACAGCATTGTTCAGGCCCTGGATTGGGGGATTGGGGAGAGAGGGATGACTGTAGAACAGGAGAGGGGTGGCTGGAGAAGTCAGTAGGGGGTGACGACCAGGGGCCCAGTGGGGAGGACGTGGGGCTGCACTGGGTGAGGACAGTAGCCCTGGGACTCAGAGGTAGGTGGGGGGAGGAGGCTGGGTCTGGCACCTGTTTAAGCAGGGTGTAGTTGGAGCCATCCAGGTGGAGCTTGCGCAGGTAGTACCGGTTGGCGAAGATTAGAAATGGCTCCTCATCTAAAGACAGAGAATCCTGGCTCAGGATTCTCTAGCGGGGGCACATTCTAGCACCCCTGGTCCACAGCCCCCAGCTGCTTGGGCCATCTCGAGCCCTCCACACCCCATCTCACCAGTCACAGCCTTGCAGCTGTGGGGGTCACCGCCGCGGGGGGCATAGCCCTCCACACAGAGACACTTGTAGCTGCCATGGGTGTTGATGCATCGCTGGCTGCAGGGGAAGGTGGTGCTGCACTCGTCCACATCAGCACACGTGCGGCCGTCATCCTTCAGCCGGAAGCCGGGGCGGCAGCGGCACTGCGGGCACAAGAAGCCTTGACTGGGGATGGGGCAGGGGTCTGGGCCTCTCCAGGAGTTGACGGCCTTTCACCCTGGAGATCTGGGGTTAGAAGCCCTCATGGGGCTCTGGTTCCCACTACCCTGGGTGGCTGGCTCTACCTGGGAAGCCCAGCCTTGCCGAGGGAGGCAGGCAGCACACAGGTACTGAGCCGATGGCACCAGCGAGCAGGCCCTCACCCGCCAAACCATCACAGTGGGTCCCCAATGACCGCCATGTTTCCATGTCCACTGGGCAGCGCTCGGACCTCATCTTCTGTAACCCACGGGCATCATTTGACAGAGCTGATCATGCTCCTCTCCAGTGCTTTCTCCACTTGCTGTTCTTCAGCCCTAGTGTCTGCCCATGTCCAGGAGCCTGTGCCGGCTCCCCTCACCTCCTGGCCCTCAGAGTGGCCGAGCACAGGGCTCAGACCTTGGACCCTCCCTCTTTTCCATCTGTGGTTACTCTCTTGGGGATCTGATCCAGACTCATGGACCTAAATGTCGTCTCCATGGTGATAACTCCCAGAATTTGCTCTCCTGTCTGGCCTCTCCCTTGAGCCACAGACCTGTACATCACTTACTTGACATCTGCACCCCGCCCCCCCCTTTTTCTCTCATAGCCCTTCCCTCATCTGCCAGCAAAGCCTGCGGGCTCTCCCATCCAAATAGGTGCAGAACTCAGCCAAGCAGAGTTCTGTTTTGTTCACTGCTGTGTTCCTACTTCCTGGAACACTGCCTGGCAGAGTAGGTGCTGCATAAGCCCTTGTTGAATGAATGAATAAATAAATGAATGAATGAAGGATGGAGAAAGGAGTTCTTGCCAAGCTTGGGGGTGTGGAAGCTCCCACCCTAGGGTGAGGCACACCTTAAAGCCAATCTTGAGGTCCTCGCAGTCCTGGCTGCAGCCACTGAGCTTGTGGCTGAGACACTCGTTGACGTGGCAGCCACGCTCGTCCGAGCCGTCCCCGCAGTCGTCCTGGCCATCACAAAGCAGCGCCTCAGCCACGCAGCGCCCGTTGCCGCACAGGAACTGTGAGGAGGCGTAGCACTTGTGCTCTAGGGAGGGGCGGAGGTGGCGGGTCAGCAGGGTCCCGGGCTGGCTGGGGAACAGATGCAGCAGGGCGAGGGGAGAGCGGGGAGCCGGGCATCGGACCCACCTGGGCTGGTGCAGTGCGGGTTCATGGGGGCCTCGTCGCTCTGGTCGTGGCAGTCATTTTCACCATCGCACTCCCACTGGCGGGAGCTCAGACAGCGCCCGTTGGCACAGCGGAACTCGTTGGGGCCACAGGTGGGGTACTCTGGGGGAGGAGGCAGCGAGTGAGGCTGGTGGCCTCGGCACAGCCCATCATGACGAGGGCAGGGCCTGTTTCCTAGTGCCATGTCCCCAGGCTCACCACACTCGGGGGACTCGTCGGAGCCATCGGCACAGTCACGGTCGTGGTCACACACAAAGTGCTTGGGGATGCACTGGCGGTTCTGGCACATAAACTCGCGGTCGTCGCAGGTGTTGTTGTACACTGTGGACAGAAGGGGGCGTGACCCCTCAGCCCCCGCCTGGCCAGCTGTTGCCTGCCACCCCCCGGCCCTTCTTGCTGCCCAAGTGTAGAATGGGCAGAGCATGGACAAGGGTCCAAACACCTGAGTTATAGACAGGGTTCTGCCACTAACTGCTTCAGTGACCGCTGCTGAAGCACTTCCTCTCCTTGACCTCAGTTTCCCCTTGTGCAAAGTGAAACTCTGTGGCCACTTGCTGCCCGCCCCACTCCTTAAGACCCCTGCCACTCACAGCAGCCAGCTGTGACACTCTCATCGGCGCCGTCAGCACAGTCCTTGTCACCGTCACAGAGCCAGCTCTCAGGGACACACACATGGGTGCCCGGGCAGGAGAAGGAGTTGGGGCCGCATGTCTTGGCTTCTGTAGAGGGAACAGGGAACTGCTGAGAGACCAGGAGCAGGCAGAGCAGGCTGAGCAGCTGGGCGATGTCCCCACTGCTGTGCTGTCCCTCCTGCTAGAGGGTGTGAGTGTGTGTCTGTGTGCAGGCATGCTCCTCCCAGAGCCCCCCTGACCTGATCCCAGCCACCCCTCACCGCAGTGAGCCGACTCGTCCGAGCCATCCCCGCAGTCATCACTGCCGTCACACAGCCACAGCTTGGAGATGCAGCGATGGTTCTGGCATTCAAACTGTGCCTCTGAGCAGAACGTATCTGGGGTAGTTAGTCGGAAGCCACAGTTAGATGGAGGGCAGTGGGTCACTCAGCTGGGTAGGCAGGTGCCGCGGGACAGCTGAGAGGGACCCCCATGGTACCCTTCTGTGGGGGGCTCAGCAGGAGCTAGAGAGATGATCCCCCTCTCTTGAGGGTCTGGGTGGGGAGCCTCGGGAAAGGAGGGCATTTCCTAGGAGGGAGCTAAGAAGGGGGGGCCTGGAGACGGTCTCAGTGGCTATGGTGGAGCCCTAGCCCCCTGCAGGTCTTCTGAGCTCCCAGCTCAGGGGATGGGATGCTGTGGTCACTCACTGCAGTGGGTCTCATCCTCGCCGTGTTCACAGTCGTCCTCCCTGTCACACGTCCAGCTCATGGGGATGCAGCGTCCACTGGGGCAGGCGAAGTAATTCAGGGGGCATCTGGGGCGCTTCACACCTGGGGGTGAGGGAGGCATGAGGGCCCTGACCCCCTCGGGGGCCCACTGCCCACTGTGTACCTGACCCTGGCCAGACCTGGGCAGTCGCGCTCATCACTGTAGTCCCCGCAGTCGTTAGCGCCGTCGCACACCCAGCTGGGCGCGTAGCAGAGGGAGGTCCGCTCACAGGGCTGGAACTGCACACCCTTCACCCCCAGGCGGAAGTAGCTGCTGCAGTTGGTGGCGCCTGGTGGGGGGCGGGGGGGATGAGGGGTGACACCAGGTTCCCTCCAAATACCCTCCCTGGCGACTACTGGCCCACCAGGGCCCTCGTGTGTTTCAGAGAGTTGAATAGTGCCCTTCAGGTGAAATGCTGTCCACACCTTGCATTCACTGGCCCCTGCCTGAATCCCAGGGGAGTCCAGGCCTGGAGGCAGGGAGCAAGAGGGGGACAGACAGGCTGTGAGGAAAAGGAGGCCACCCTGTGAGTCCGAGGGAAGGCGGAGAGCAATGCTGGGCTGGAGGAGGGGAGCAGCACGGCAGAGGCCGGTGAGGCCCCTGACAAAGGGCACCACTCACTGCAGTTCATCTCGTCCGAGGCGTCCTCACAGTCCACAAACTGGTTGCAGCGGCTGGAGTTCCCGATGCAGGTGCCGTCCCGGCAGCGGAATTCGCCCACGCCGCAGGCTGTCTCTGGAACAGCGCCCGCCCGGTACCATCAGGCCAGGTTCTCCCCGTGGGGGCCAGAGCACCTGGCCCAAAGCCCATCGTAGAGTGCCCCGAATCAGACCCCTTGGGGCCTGGGGCCCAAAGCTCGGCAAGGTAAAGGTGGGGCAGAGGTTGGAGGTTCTGAGGCCCGGGCGTGGGGTCCTACTCACTGTTGCAGAGGACCTCATCGGAGCCATCCCCGCAGTCGTCTGCCCCGTTGCACCACAGCATGTTGGACACACAGCGCCCATTGTTGCACTGGCGGAAAGTCTTCTTGCAGCGGCGTGAGTCTGTGGGTGGGGGCCCGGCAGTTACAGAGGAGGGGCTGCCTCTAATGGGACAGCATGCATTTGTTCCCTTGACAAGCTGTGTAGCTCCTGCTATGGGCCTGGCACAGGGGTCACAGTGATTCTGCCCTCCATGAGCTCCCAAAACTCCTTCTTGGGCCATGGAGCTGAGTCATGGAGCTTTTGCTCCTCTCATTCCCAGACCCCCCCTCCCCCCGCTGGGGGCTGAGGCTGGTGGCTGGGGGCCAGGGGCCTGGGGGAGGAGGTGGCTCCTTACTGCAGTAGGACGGCTTCTCATCAGACTTGTCCTTGCAGTGGGAGACGCCATCACATGTCAGGCTGAAGTTGATACACTCACCATTGGCACACTCGAACTCATCTTGCACTCGGCAAGAGGAATTCACCGCTGGTGGGGAGGGAAGGACCTTTGTGAGCCAGAGCCCTGGGGCCCTGAGCACTCATGTCCTTCTCTCACCGGGAACTGAGGTCATCCTCAGTCTCTCCTCGGTGAAAGTTTCAGGGAGTTGGGTTTTTGGAGGGTCTGGGAGGAGCTGGGTTCCAGTGAGTCCCCCACCAGCGTCCTCCTCCCTTACACCCTCTCTCACCCCGGCAGGTGAGGTCCTCCTGGAGGATTCGGCCCCCTCGGCAAGAGCAGTTGACGTGGCCTTGGTGGGTGAGCAGGCACAGCTCCTGGCAGCCCCCGGTGTTGATGCGGCAAGGGGAGAGTTCACCTGAGGCACGGAAGGAGGACAAAGACCTAAGACTGTTCTCTGCAGTGCACACACGGAATGCCCACAGCCATTCCCAGAGATTCACTGAGCTTCTGGGCACTGGCTGTGGCACAGCGGTGGACGTCCAGGTGACAAGTGTTTGCGGGGGCCTGAGTTGGGGGACATGTATTCTCTTAGGTGGGGTGATAGGGAATTCGAGGCATGCTTTGGGAGATTCAAATGTACGGAGAGTTGAGGTCATGTGTGTAGTGACGGGGGCCCCAGGGCCTGTATGAGAGGCCCAGGAAAGCTTCAGGTCTGTGTGGAGGACACTCAGTCCGCCAGGCCCGGAGTGGGAGTGTGTCTGCGCACGCGCATACAGAGGGTAGTGCAGGCAGAACCGGGTCTCTGTGTGTATAATCAGGTTGTGGGAGGATGTGTGGTTCTGGGCGGGAAGGGCAACAAAAGCATGCACTGGGGTATTCAAAGATGCAGATGAGAACAGAGTGGAGTGGTGTGTTTGTGTGTGTGTGTGTGTGTGTGTGTGTGTGTGTGCGCTCGCACAGTAGGCAGGACAGCAAGGCTGGTGGCAGCGGCCCCACTCACAGCTGTTGGTGTCATTGGCCACAGCGATGATGCCCATGGGCTGCTGGGGGATGTCCACACGCAGCAGCTTCATGTCGCTGCCCACGTACTTGTTGGCCCGCTGCACAGCCCGCCGTACCCAGTCGGTCCAGAAGATGTGCTCCCCGTACACAGCCAACCCGAAGGGGTGGACTGGCTCCGACTTCAGAATCACCTGTGGAGACAGCACCATTGCCTTCACGGGTATCGCTCAGGCCTCTCGCTCCAACTCCGCTCCCCTGCAGCTGGCTCCAGGGACAAGGGGGCCTGGCCCTGGCCTAGGTTCCCTAGACAAAGTCACAGAATGGGAATGACCCGCAGAGGCATCTTTCCACCTCTCTCATTTAATTGATGAGGAAACCAAGCCCAGAAGGTGAAGACTGCACAAGGCCACACAGCTAAGTGGCAATGTCAGGGCCTGGATGGGACTCCTTGTGGTCCTCCCAGCTCTTCCCACCAGGCGGCCTCCCTCTCTGCTGTTCTGGGCCTGGGCAGTCTCCTTCTTGGCTGAGCAGCCGCCCCCCGACCCTAGCCCCCTTGCGCCACCCGTCCTGCCTGCCCCGAGACTCACATAGCGGTGGGAGCCGTCATACTCGCACCGCTCGATCTTGTCCAGGGTGGCATCGGAGAAGTAGAGCTTCTCGGCACGGTGGTCGATGGCTAGGCCATTGGGGGTGCGGATGTCCTTCTCGATGAGAGTCAAGGCGTTGGCTCCCGACAGGGCTGCTCGCATGATGCTGGGGTGCTGTTCATTCCAGTTGGTCCAGAACATCAGGCTGGGGGAAGAGAGAGCCACAGGGAACAGGAGTCAAAGCCAGGGGCTCCTCCACAGAAGGCCCAGGCTAGGGTGTGCAGATTACCAAGACCCATGGGTCGGCCAGGGTGTGAACCAGACCCTAGCACCACAGGCAACCTCTGAGCCACCTAGGCCAACAGTCCCGGTGCCCAGGAAGGGCCTGGCCATGGCGGTCTGTGTGAGCAAGTGTTTCTCAGTGTCTGTGAAACAATCCTCTGTGTTTACTGAGAGATAGTGTAGCCCAGTGAGTCAGGCTCTGGGGTTCTTGTCCTGGCTCCACCACTTACCAGCTAGGAATTCTGGCAAGTTATTTAAACTCTCTGTGCCTCAATTTCCTCTCTATGACGTGGGGCTATACTACCTGTGCTACAGGATGGTTTGAGGATTAAATGAGTTATGATTCGTCTTATTGACGGCCCCAGTCACTGCTCAGAGTATTTTCTATAATTTTATTGCCGTCTTTTTCCCGTACCCAGGAGTTGCTTATTGAGTGTCTACTGTGTACTAAGTGCTGGGGATGTGTGGATCCTACCCTTAAGGAGTTCTCGAGAATCACCTCCACAATTTAAGGCCTTTGCATACTTGAGGTCCGAGCCCTAGCTTGGCCCTTGAATGAGTGTCTTGCCCTCCTCTCAGTAAAGGAGGCAATGGGGCAGGCTGGCCACACCATGCTCCTCTCCAGGGTGGTAAGGCTCCAGAGGTGGGTGTGGAAGGCCTCAGGGCTGGTCAAGCACTACACTGGGTGTGACTGTGTGGTCCTCAAACAACCTGCATTGGATGGTATTTCCTGGGTCCTTGGTCCCAGAGATTCACCCGGTTAGGCCTGGGGTGGGGCTGGGGGCCCAGTGCTCCCCAGGCAATCCACATGCACCCTGGAGTCTGAGAAACACTGAGCTGCATAGAAGCCAGTTCTGTTTTCCCAGGTCACATAGCAAGGAAGTGGCTGAGCTCAGGTTAGAGCCAATCTTTCCTGCTCCTGCATTCCCCTCCCAGGTCTGCTTGGGGCAGTTTTTGCCACCCTGTGGCCCACCCCTCCTTATGCCCTGGGCCTGGCAGCTCACTTCTGGCACTCGTCCAACACAAAGGCCCGAGGGTGGTCATCTCCAGACATGGTAATGACTGTCTCACGCTCGAAGGCCCCTGGGCGGGTCTGGTCCACCGTGTGGCGGGTGATGGTGGATGTCGTGTAGCTTGTCCAGTAGAGAGTATCCCAGCCACGGTGATAGGCCAGGCCTTCCACAGAGCCCACGTCTATGAGGAGACAGGAGTAGCCATAGGTCAGGATAAGGCCACAGAGCAGAGCTGAGGGGACAGCCTAGGCAGCGGCTACGGAGGACTGCCTGGGGCACCCACGTCCTTGGTACATGTGGGGTTGGAAGTGTGAGAACTGGGGAGCTTGTAGGGGCACAGCCCCCAACCCAAATGACCCACGGTCCTCCTTGACCCTTCTTCCTGCGTCTTCCCAACCTGAGTATATTTGACTTTGTCGCGGTCACACTTCCCTGGAGCTAGAATTTTGCCATGTTGAGTGCAAACTGGATTTCAGTAAATCAGCACCTACTTGGGCTGTACTGGGGAGCTTCCTACTTAAAAAGATCCTGAACTGGGTTGTTTTGTAGACATTTTAAACTCAGGTTAAAGAACTAAGTGCACAATGAGAGAGAGGCAGCAGAACAGTCCTGTAAGAGGGAAAAAACTCAGGAGGTTTTAGTGGCTTCAAGCTGTATGAAGAAGTAGCTGCCAGAAAGCTGCATTAATAGAAGTAGTGTAGCCTGAACAATGGCCTGAAGGGAGGGGACAGTCCTATCAGTCTCTCTTGATTGAGCCCCAGATTGCAGAGTATCGAGTTTAGCATAGGACACTACATTTTTAGACAGACATGTGGACCGGACTATGTGAAGCAGAAAATGTCCAGAGGAGACTGAAAGGACAGGTTTGTTCTTGTCACCACTGTATACCTGGCACCTAGTTCACTGTCTGGCACTGAACTTTATGGACGGGATGAATGAATAAATGAACAAATGAATGAGTCAAAAGACCTGGGGTATCCAGCCTAGAGGAGAGAAGACTGTAGCAGAACAAAATAGCAGTTTTCAAAGACCTGAAAGGCTGTCCTAGGATGATAGCTCTAGCACCCACTGCCCTTCATGGAGTGCCACCACCTGTCTGGTGCTGAGCTGAGGTTTCACACTTGTCACCTCAGGTGCTCCTGTCTCCTTATACAGGAAAAATCTGAGGCTTGGAGAGTGTAGGAAACTTGCCCAAGTGGCTGAAATCCTGTGTCTGGGCTTGAACCTGGCCCGTCTCTGCAGCCTGTGCTGTGAGCACCAGACACACAGAGGAGAGCTGGGGCTTATTCTGTGCAGCCTAGGGGTGAATTAGGACTGGGGTGGGGGAGTAGGAGGGGAAAACTGCCTCCAAAGGAGGAGAAATGTCCAAGTAACTACAATGGGCACAGTGTGATTCGCTGGCCATCTGTCAGGGATGCTGAGGCAGGTGGGATTCAGATAGAGCAGGGATGGGCTGGCTGGGGTCTGCCCTGAGTCTGTGCTGACTCTCCCTGCACTCCACCCGCGTTCCTGGGAGGATTCGGAGTCTGGGCTCACTCTCCACAATGGTAGTCCTCCCGGAGCCATCATCATTGATCTGCTGGATGTTCCCAAAGTGGATGTCACTGAAGAAGATGCGGTTAGGGGTGCCTGGGGAGGTGCCTGCTCGGTAGTCGAAGGCCAGGGCAATGACGTTCTTCATGTGTTCAGGGTCCTCAAAGGGCTGCACAGGTGCATTGAGGTTGCGCTCATCTGACAGGTGGATGCTCTTGAGGATGGTGCGCTCCGAGTATAGCAGATAGCCAGCATACTCACGGCACGATGCCCCGTCTTCAGCCAGCATCCCATGGGCGCAGGCGCAGGCCCGCTGCCCACCGCCCCGGTACAGGCACAGCTGCTGGCACCCACCGTTGGCCACTGCACACACATTGGTGCCTGGGGGAGGGTGCAGGGGAAGGAGGAGGTTATGGAGGGCAGGGCCCTCTTGGGGGAAAGACTCACCGATGCCTCTGTCATTTCGGCTGAGGTTAAAACTCTGGTTGGCGCCCTGTTTTGCCTCGATACCCTCAATTCAGACAACCCTCAGATCGGTCCTGGAGCGCCTCAGCCTCTCCTTACTACCTTCGGGTCTCTGGGGCCACTGGAAAGTGCCCCTTTGGGTCTTACTTCTTTTTTCGTCCCCTCACTCTAGGCACTCCCAGGCCAGGGCCCCTCTGGCCTCTCTTGCCCAGCCCAGACCCTAGCCTCACCTTTCTGCCGGTCTCGGTTAAAGACCTTGATATCTTTGAGCTGGACGCCAATGCCTGTCCGCAGGGGCACAGAGTCTGTGGCATTGTCTTTGCTCCCGCGCTTGATGGAGCCGTTGGCGTGAGTCCTGGGGGAAAGGAAAGAACCATGAGCAGGACGTCAACTGGGGCCAGGTGCGGGGGAACAGATAGCCAAGGAGAAGGCCAGGACGGGAGCCCTTACCTGTCACTCCAGTAGATGAAATCCTCAAACACGGACACCGAGAACATGTCCATGTTGTTGCTGGATAGAACCACCTCGCGGTTCTCACCCGTCTCCAGGTCGATCCGCTCAATCTTGTCTGTCCGGGCGTCACACCAGTACAGCTTCCCATCCTACAGGCCAGAGGCACCCACTTCACCTCCAGGCCCCTGGGCTCCCGTCAGCCCCCTTGTCCCGGGCAGCAAGGAGCGTCTCACTCACTCCTGACGCTCTTTCTCCTCCTTTCGCCACCTCCTCCTGCCCTCTGACCTGCCAATCTGCTGACCTCTAGGCTTCCCTCCAGTCTCCACTTCTGAGTAGCCCCCCATCTACCACTTCTGGGGGTGGGGCAAGAGCCCTACTCTAGGTGGGAGCTGAGCCAGAAGCTCCCATGACTCCCTGGGTCCATATCTTCCTACCAAATGAATTACAGGGAGATTCAAATGGGAGCAGGGCATAGGATAAGGGGAGCTTCCCCTCAAGAGCACAGGGTCCAACCCTTTGGCCCCAAGGCCAAGCCTGCATCCAAACCTGATAGTCCACCGAGATGCCGTTGGGCCAGCTGATGCTGACATTAACCAGCACCACTCGCTCAGTGCCATCCAGTCGAGACCGCTCAATACGTGGATACTGGCCCCACTCAGTCCAGAACAAGTACCTGGGGGATGGAGGTGGAAGTGGGGGTCATTCCTCAGGACATGGAGGAGAGAAGGCCTCAACAGTGTGGACTATGGCCAGGGCGACCAGGCCAGGCCAGAGCCAGAAATGGGATTGGCTAGCCTGTCCAGCTCCTTACCCCTTCTCTGGGTGGACAGTGATGGCCCGGGGCTTGTCCAGACCCTGGGAGATGACCACATAGCGGAAAGAGCCATTGAGTCGGGCGACCTCGATGACATCAAAGCCCTGGTCCGTCCAGTAGATGTTGCCTGAGGAGGAAGTGGGTGGCGCTCAGGGGGGTTGAGTGGGAACACACGTACCTAGTCCTCTCCCAGCTCCCAGATGCCCCTACTGCTTTCGCACCTGTCCCCATCTTTGCCTCCCCTTCTCTTCTTCAGACCCCCCCCCCTTCTGAAATCCCACTCTCCCCTTCGGCCCCTTCTGAGCCCCTGAGCACGCCTCCCATGCCTCCCACTCACGGCGCATCCACCCACGGGCTACATGCTCTCCACGCCAAGTTAATGCTTTTTATTATTACTACATAATCCTCAACGCTTGCTGCCCGGTTCCCTGGGCTTAGGCCCGGGCGCTGATGGTGCTTAGGCCCATGTCCACCCAGTAAATGGTGTCATTTTCTGGAGGTGAAGGAACCAATAAGGGGATGCCCAATAAGGCAGGAGCAAGGTGAGGGTTCACAATCACGCGGGGGTCAAGATAGAGGTGAGTGAGTGCCGGGGGCCAGGGAGCTTGGAAGGGGAGACAAAGAGGAGCAGGGCAGCTGTGGCGAGTGCCTCCCCCTCCAGCTGTGACCCCTGGAGGCCATGTCCCATTTCCTCCTGCCGTCAGATGGCTCACCAGCATGGAAGTCGATGCCGACAGCCAGTGAGGTCCCCGACACTGGAACCAGGGCGTCCGACTTGTCGTTGGGATCCAGGGGGATTCCCCGGATTCCCTCATGTACAGAGTACAGGAGAAAGGAGCCCACACCTGAAACACAAGGATATTTCAGGCAGGGGACTTGCTGACGCCCCTTTAAACTTGGCTTCTGTCACTGTTAAATGTTCTTCTTTGCTTCCCTTTTGATATTTTCCCCCAGCTATCATCTCTCTACCCTCAACACACATGTACACACATCCTAGCCTGAGGCCTGGAGCCTGGGCAGGGCAGTCACCTGGCTGGGAGTGGGGAAATGAACTCCAAACTCTGGAGAACCACCTGCAAGTCTCTAGCTTTCCACTAGAGGGCAGAAGAGGCCTGGCTTTCTCTTCTTGCACTATGCCCTCAATCTGGCTTCCCTCAATACATACAACCCTGCACCCCCAAAGGCTGTTAGGGAGATTCTGGGGAGGTTCAGATAAGACAGTCGCACTGGATGACTTCCAAATCTAGATTTCCATCTTAGTTTCCTCTTTGTCTTCCCCTCTCTCCAACACATGACACTCAATATTCCCCACACCTCGCTCCTGAGCCAGTCTTATTCTGTTTCCCCATTTCCTACAGGGCACGATAGCCAATCTTGAATCCTCCCTTGCCTTTGTCCCTTGATACAGTGTATCCCCAAATGAATCCCCAAATGGATCCTAGTTGTTCAGGCTCCAAGAAAAAAAACAGATTTATGGTTGAGTAAGTTTGGGAAGACTCCAAACAGTAGTCTTCTCTTGAAACATTCTCAGTGCTGATGAGCATGTTTAAGGTTCTGAGAAATTCTGCAGCAAAAAAACAAAACAAAAAACCACTAAAGCTTTTTTAACCCATCTACCCACATCAAAGAGAGAGGTACCCAGGAGTGCGCCTTGGGAAATGGCAATTTCTGAAGAAAGTCTGAGTCCCATCCTTCCTTTTCAGCCCCAGCCTAGGCCCCATCTCCTAACGGCCTCCTAACTGGTCAAACTGCCTTGGTTTCTCCCTCCCCCACTCAGCTGGCTCTCCGCCGCCAGGTTAATCTGCCCCAAGCACCACTTTCCAGGCACTGCTGGCTGAGAACTCATGGCCCACCTCGCTTCGCAGTCTATCATCATGACTCCCCCACACTGCCCACACTCGGGCTTGGCACCCCAGGGCCCCTGCACACGCCCTCCTATCGCTTTGGACCCCTTGCCTTGCATATTATCTCTTCTCTGAGCCACACACACTCGAATCCTACTAGTCCTATAAAACTCAGTTCATTGCACCCCATTGATTTTGACCCCTCGCCTCTGTCCCCTGGCATCCCCCACAGCACCCAGCACAGGGGGCTTCCTGAGTATCTAACTCAGAAGGTCCTTAATAATACATGACGAACGTAGTTTTGTTGTCAAGGTGAGGAGAGAAAGGTGGGGCTGTAGATTAGGACGGGCTGGGGTTGGGGACCTGGGCCAAGGCGGGGGTACTGACCCTCACAAGCCTGCTGGCCACTCCGGAGGCTGTAGCCAGCTGTGCACATGCAGGAGCGGGTTGACTCTGATGTGGGCAGGCAGAGCTGGGAGCAGTCTCCATTGTTGACACTGCATGGGTTGGTGCCCTCATGTTCTAGGGGAGGCAGAGAGAAAGGGTTAGTGGCCCACCGTGGGACCTCAGTGTCAGGATCATGCTGCTCAGGGGCAAGACAGTCACCACCTTCACCTTGGACCTCGAGGGGGTCACCACCCAACCCAGCTTTCAGGCTGTCTGTCCTGGCCCCCAGTCCTGTGGCCAGGGTAGCTGTAAGCCTGTAAGTTGTCTCAGAATTAGAAAGAGGAGCCCGTTTGGGTGGTGAGCGGAGCCCCATTTTCATTCCCATTCACCCGCTTGCCCAGGGGTTCCCGCAGCCAATCCTGGCCACAGCCCCGACCTCTCTGAGCCCCCTCCTGCCACCCCTGCCCCTCGCCCCCTGCCTCACCCAGCTGGATGCTCTCATCATAGACCTTCATGTGCATCACCAGAGTGGTGCTGTTCCGCAGGACCACGGACCCCGAGCCGTCAGCCTTGTTGCACGTGCCCATCTTCTCCGACACCTGATCTGCCCACCACAGCTTGTCCCCTAGGGCGGCAGGAGGGGATGATACCCTAAGAAAGGCCCTCCTCTCAGCTTTCCTGAAGGGCCTGCCCTGCCAGAGTGGGCAGGCTGCCTCCAGGCAAGCCCCTATCTTCCCAGCCAGTCAGTCCAAGCTGGCCTGCCCTGCTCCTGTCCCTGCTCCCACCTAGTGGCCCTCACCCATGATGGCCAGGGCAGTGGCTTTGCCCAGCTGGTTCCACATGGTACTGATGACCTCGAGCTCGGTCCCGTCCAGGTTGCAGCGGTTGATGGTGTGGTTCCTGGAGCTGATCCAGTAGAGTTTGCTTTCAGGAAAGTCGATAGCCAGGCCTGGAAGAGGGTGGTGTCATTGCCAGAGAGCCTGGCACCGGGGCTGGGGTCCCAGAGCCTGACCCAGCTGGGCTACCCACCCCCAGGGATGGGCACAGAGTATGTGTGAAGGGTGAGTGGGTTTGGGGGAAGGGTGGTGATGACAAACACAGCTGGGAATTCGGAAAACAGTGGGGCAACTGGGGGACCCTGAAAGCATGTCCTGGTTGAGGAATCAGGGAAGGGCTTCGGGGCAGGCAGGGCAAGCTCGTACCCACAGGGCCCTTCTGGCCACTGAAGAGCAGGGTGCGGTTGCTGCCGTCCATATTGGCCATGCTGATGTTGTCACCGTCGGTCCAATAGAGCTTCCTGGGGGAGGGAGGGGTGCAGGGAGAGGAAGCTCAGAGTCCTCTTCTTCCCCTGCCCGTACCCCAATGCTCCCTAACCCCGGGCTCTAGACTGACCCACGCAGGGGGTGGACAACCAGGCCGTGGGGCTGCTCCAGGCCCTGCACCACAGCATTCTTGAAGGAGCCATCCAGCCGGGCTACATTGATCTGCTTCTTGTTGGTGTCGTAGCTTGTCCAGAACAGGTTCCGGGACACCCAGTCCACAGCCAGCCCATGGGCATTTGGCAAGTCTGGGGGCACAGTGGGAAGGTGGTGGTTGGTGGTTTGCACAGCAGAGTTTGGGAGGTAGAGGGGGCAACCTGGTTTCTGCGGGAATAGGGATCAGGAAACCACGTTGGGGTACTTTGAAAGACCCAGGGGAACAGGAAGTAGGTGCTGGGGACCAGGGTAAGGAGCATGGGCTGGGTGGGGGCCGCCCGGGTCCACGGGATGGGCAGGGCCTGGACAGAACCTGCAGAGACGACCGTCTCCACGCCTGTGCCGTTGATGAAGGCCCGCTTGATGGCCTGTGTCCGCACGTCAGACCAGTAAACACGCTGCTCTCGGGCGTCGTAGTCCAGTACTGTGACGTTGTCGATATCGGGCACCGTGAAGGAGATGATGTAGTTGTAGTAGGGGGCATCCAGGTCCACCCCCCGGATCTCCATCTGACGTGCGTACAGCAGGAACTTCTTAAACTCTGTGGGGCAGGGGCGGGTCACTGAGGGCAGCCCCCCACCCCCTCTGTGCTTCCCACCCACCCGCCCAGATGAGGATCCCTCCTTCTTGTCATTCCTTCTGTTTGCTGCCGGCCTTTGGCTATCAGGAAGCTCCTACATTGTGTGTAACCCCCCTTCTTACAGAGGCTGTCCCTGGGGACTCCCCCATCAGGTCCCTCCTGACTGGACTGTCTATCTTCAATTACAGTGGGGAGCCTGAGTGCTGACACCTTCCCCTGCAGCCTCAGCTCACCACTGGCTCTGGAGGGAGGGGTCTCCTACCATAGCAGGTGGTGTTGTCCTTGTGGAGCTTCATGAGGTGGGGACAGGCGCAGGAGACTGTCCGATTGTAGTTGATAAGACACAGGTGGGAGCAGGGGCCTCGGCCCCCATTGGCCTCACAGGGGTTGGGAGCTACGGGTAGGGGTGGGGAGAGAAGCAAGAACATCCTGTGACTTATTGGCCCCTCCCTGGCCTTTCTCACCTGAACGACCCCTCTTCACCCCTCCTCATCCTCCCCGTTCCAGCACTGCCTGCTGCCAGCTCTTTCCTGTTACCAGGCTGCTCCATCCCATCCTGTCATTCTGGCATAGACCTCCTCCTGTTCTCATTGCCCCCTCCTCTCCTAAGGGCTTCTAACAAGGCTGCTGGCTCCTTCCGGCCCTTACCCATGGGCTGCCGGGAGGGGTGGTACACCTGCAGGTCGAAGGGCTGGGTATTGGTCCTCTGTACCACGGTGACATTGTGGCCAGTCCACTTGTTGGCCTTGGCCAGCGTGTTTGTTCGCCAGTCTGTCCAGTATACCTCCCCACCGTACAGCGTCACTGCAAATGGGTGCGACAGGAACTCGTGTCCCCGAAGCACCTCCATGTGGCCGGAGCCGTCGTAGCGGGCTGAGTAGATGGCATCTGACCTGAGAGAGTGGTCAGGGCAGAGTGAGGGTGCTGGCTGGGGCTGCAGCCTCAGGACACCCTGCGTCAGGTGCCCCTCCGAGGCCCAGGCCCACCATCCCCACCTCAGCACACCGGAGCATCCCTCCTCCCAACCCTGCTGGTCAGGGAAGGCAGACAGAACAACCAATCGGGCGGCAGGGACCACGTGGTGCTAAGTCTAGGATCTCCGCCCTCAGTCCCTAACTCCCCTGCCCCATCACTTCTCTCCAGGATAGCCATTAGCACATAGGGCTTTAGAGAAGGTTAGAAAAAGGCACCCCCTCTGGAGAGACCAATTAGAGAAAGTTCCCCCTTCCCCTGGGCAAACAGAGCCCCCTCAGCAGAGGCAGGAGGTCGTATTTCAGCCCTCTGCCAGGCACTCCGAGCAAGGTGACAGCTGGTCTCTACTCTCTTCTATCCCTATCTCTCCCCTAACCCAGCCTCTTCTCTCAGTGCAGTCCTGCTGGGCCCAGCCCTTGACCATCCTGGTTCTGGATCTAACTCCTCCAGGCCTTCTCACCATCCTCCCCACTGCCAGGTTCTGGGACGCTGGCCCACCCTGGCCCTAGAGAGGAGGGGGAGATGAAGGCCTCCTGGGTGTAGTGGAGGGTACTGACCTGGCGTCGATCCAGAGAATGCGCTTCTCCAGGTAGTCCACGGTTAGCCCATTGGGCCAGCCACCTGAGCCTGTCTCGCGGTGGATGGTGCGGCGCCCTGCCCCACTCATGGAGGCTGCTTCGATTCGGGGCAGGCTGGCGTCCCAGTCTGTCCAAAACAGGATCCTGGGGAATGGGGAAGGGGTTAGGGTGGCCAAGGTCAGGGCCTTGGGGGAGAGGCTGTGGTAGGATCCTAGATAAAAGGCAGAGCGGGGCTAGAGGTCTTAAGGAGACTGGGGTCTCTAGCCAGGATGAATGAGTTTTTGGGGAGAACATGTGGCCAGAAGAGGCTGGGCATGGTCCTTACCCATCCCGGGGATCCAGCGCAATCGCCCTTGGGTGCTCAATGTCACCGGCCAGCAGGGTGGTCCGAAGGGTCCCATCCAGCTTGGCCACCTCAATCTGGTCCAGGTTACTCTCCACCCAGTAAATGTTGCCTGCAATCCAGTCTACAGCCAGGCCCTCAGGTGTGGCCAGACCATACTGAATCACCACCTCAAAACTGGTCAGGGCTGGAGAAGAGAGCGTCATGGTTGGTCAGAGTCTCCTGGGGTGGGCTGGATTGAACGCAAGGCATCCTAAAAATCTTCCATGACCCATCCTCAACCCTGACATCTCTGCCAATACCTCTGAAGGGCCTTGGATTCAACTGGGGTTCCTAGATCTCCCCACTGTCTGCATCCAGGCCTCCCACTCCACCAGAAGGTCAAGTGAGAAGAAAGCCTGGAAAAAGGAGGGTAGCTACCATCTCCTGCTTGCAGCTCTCTGGAAGAAAGGCTAACCCATGAGAGGAGATCAGGGCAGAGGGTGGAGGCTTTGCGGAACAGTCCTAGACCCAATATGAGAGGCTAGAACTTTCTAGAAGTCACTCCACAGACTATCTTGGAGACTGTCTCATGGAAATACATACACACATACATACATACGTATATGGATTTCATTATTTTCGAAACTGTCGCACAGTATGAACGTGATGACAGTCTACTTAGCTATCACCTTGTTGACTGAAATTTGACGTCTGGGGTGATTCCGAGTTTTCTTTACTACAAACCATGCAAACTCCTCTAGCAACATGTGCTTCTGTCAAGTCTTTGCTCAGATGTCACCTTCTCAAGGGGCTTCTTTGACCATCCAATTTAAAATGTCAACCCCCATTCTCCCTACCTCCCCACCCCCACCTCGTTTCTTTTTACCCACAGTGCTATCCCCTTCTGTCACATTCCACAGTATACTCATTTGTTTTGTTTATAGCTGATGTTCCTACTGGCATGTACGCTCCATGAGAGCAGACATTTGGCCTGTTTTGATCACTGCTGCTTCCCCGGGGCCCAGTGCGTACATGCTCAAAATGTGTGTTGACTGAATGAAAGAAGTCTGTGATGGGTCGGGCTGCCGTGGGACAGAGGCAGAGTTCAGGTACCCGATCCCTAAAGGACTTTTTCTTTTCAAGCCTGTAATTCTAGGATTTGGGGAGCCGAGCTCCAGGCCGTTTCAAAGAAAGGCTGATCATTTTGTTAATTATCAGGCTGGCAGCTCTGCTGAGGATAATTAGGGGGCGTCAGGCACTGAGACCCACAGCAAAATTTAACCTAATTAATGAGAGTGTGGGGGATGGGGAGCTAAGGGCCTCCGCTTCGGGCTGAGCACCCAAGCGCCCTGGCCGTGAGCACTGGCCCCCCCGCCGCATCAGTCCTGGGCACAGCGTGCAGGTGGCCAGTCACCTCCGTTGTCCAGCAGCTTCCCGCGGTAGATCTTGTCCTCCACCACGTCAGTCCAGTAGAGGGCACTCTGGCTGAGGTGGAAGTCCAGGGCGATGGTGTTGCGCAGGCCGGGCACCAGGACGCTGTAGTCCCCTTTGTGAAGGTCAATGCGCCGGATCTCGTGGCGGTTGGAGAAGATGATGAAGGGCTTGAAGGGGTCTGAGGAGGGGTGTGATACGGATCAGCAAGGGGCTTGCTTCCTCCATGCTATCCTGTCCAGGGTCGGGACAAAAACAGGGCCACGTACCAAATCTGACGAGATCAGGGGAGGAGGCCAGCATGGCAGGCACTACAAACTCAGAGACAGAAAGCAACCACATAGGATGGTCTGAATAAAAAAATTCCTGACTAAAAGTGAGCCATGGGTAGTTTTGTCCCAGACCTGTAGCTTCCTTGACAAAGGTCAATCTTTACCTTAACTGAGCCTGTCTATTGTCTTTTTGCATCTAAGATAACATACCTTTGAAATGACCAAGTAATCTTCTTTACCAGACCCCTCAGGGTGCAACCCACCTCACCAGAGCCCGAGTCCACTGAATCCCTCCTTGTTATCTTCTTCCCCCAATACCATCACTATGTGCTGCAAATGTTAATTATTAACTATCCTGTACCCACCAGTGTAAAAGAAGCATGTGTCTCTCTATTTTTTACTTTTTATCTAATCCCAGAGATCTCCCTGCTTTGCTTTCTCTGGCCCCCTTAATCTGCCGCTGATGGATTTTATGTAACCCTCCTTACACCTCATCCCTTGACTCTAATGTATAAATTAAGCTGTAAAACTTCCATTCTCTGGAACATTTTCTCAGTTTGTTGAAATTTTGTTTCCTGGCAATTGTTGTCGGTTTGGCTCAAATAAACTCATAAAAATTCTCTCCAGGTCTGGACGTTTCTTATATTGCCATTTACTTGGCATAGTTGGCAAGATTCCAAAGAAGCCCACCCAGGACCACCCTGTGGACATGGACCCAATGTTAGGTATCAGCAGGGGCAAACTGTGCCCCACCGGCTCCCCATTTTGCATCGGGTGAACTTGAGTGTTTTTCTTGGAATCTGGATCTCCTTGTTTTAAGGTAGGAGGCCCTGACTTTATTCAAGATATTCTTAAAAAAAAAAAATCCTCGAGGTGGCATTAAAAGATAAGCGTCAAGATAATCCAGGCTAATAAGAGTTGAGATAACTCAGGGACAGGAGGAAAAAGATGAGTGGCTGATTTTTAATTTTGGCTTTTCAATTAGAATTGCTTACTGAGAGGCTGAAAAAAACCTTTTGCTAGATAAATGAGAGTCTGAACTCATTCAGCTCTGAAGATAACAAGCACTTACTCTCTCTACCTTGAATTTTGAGTATTCTTAGCTGACCAAGAATTCATACGGAGGTGTCTGAGGGTACCCCTCAAGATAAGCAGGGTCCCATAGGGAATTCCAACACAACTGTAATTAAATAAGTGACTTGTCCAGAGATGCACAATAAAGGCTGGCTATCTAGTGCTCCGAGTCCTCATGGTTGTATTGAACATCCGGGGAGAGAGACCAAGACATGTAAGAGGGTTGGAGTGACCTAGGAGGTGACAGACTCAACCCATAGGCAGCACTTTACCCTACTACACAATATCCCTAGAAATTTGTTCAGACTCTGCAGATCTCAAAAGAAAACTAAAATTAACATGAGAAATCGTGCCTCCAAGCCCCCAGCCTCCATTAATACTCCTGCAAATGTGCAATTCATAGGGAGTCTTTACTTGCAACTACTTACAGGAATGGGAAGATTTTACTAAAAGTGCAAAATAGATGGCAAAATAGAACTCTTTTGACACCTAAATTCATTTCCTTGCATGTACAATAGAAAAAAAGCTAGTTCTAAAATCAAACTGAATGAATGGGAGGCTTACATCAATTGGCAAATAGAAGCCTCTGAAACTGAGTACAGAGAGACTTTCTTCTCTCCAAGAAGTTAATAACAAAAATTTAGAGATTGTCTCTGAACTAAAGATGGTTTCCAAAGCTGCTCCATGCCAATACCCACTTTTCCCTCTTCTCCAACTTCCCTGCTATACCCTTTACTTTGTTGTCCGGACTTACTCTTCTTTACTCCTCCCCCTTCTCTCTTTCTTCCATGCCTTTTCCAGCACAGCTCGCTATTGACCTAGGGGACACTAAGAATAGAAAACTAGACCAGTATAGATAAGGGGAAAAAAAAAAAATTCTTTGGAGAAAAGCCTGTCTGAGGCAGAGAGGAACCAGCGATTAAATACATTCCTTAGACTAGAACAGAATTGAGAATTTACCTAAAGATTTCCCCACCTTCTCCAGCACCGTGAGGGGTTTGCAAAGGAATGTAATTTAACTGTTAGAACATAATCCTGGCTCTTCTGACCTTTTCTAATTAATATACCCACTTGTTTCTGAGAGCAAAGCAACAGAATGCTGAAATAAGATCTGGCAATGTAAAAGAGAGACTGATGATCCAGTGCTTGATTTCTTTGAATATTAAAAAAAAAAAAAAAACAAAACTTTCAAACAATACTCAGCTCTATCTCCGGACAGTTTTAAATATCATCAAAATGATCCCTTACTAAATTCAACATTTTTGGAAGGACTAGGTGAAGAGCTTATAACTGATTAAACAACATAAATTAAACTGGCTGACCACATGTACTAATGAACTGGCAATTCTGGCTGATCAACTATCTAAAACTATTCAAAAGAGAGAAAAAGACAAAGCTGACAAAATCATGAACTTGCAGCTCCAGCAATTAAGCAATCAGGTCAGTTCTCCCCTAAGGTCTTTTAGATAGGGGGAAAGAGGAGTCTGTTTTTATTGTGAGAAGTCAGGTCACCTTAAGAAGGATTACAGCAAACTGAAATGGGATTTAGAAAAAGAAAAGAAACAGAAGCTAAGGTAGGGCTGCCTTGAGGACTACGAGAAGGCATTTCCCCTTCTCCTTACTAATACTTTAGGAAAAATTGAAATTACCATAAAAACTGTGGAGACCCTTGTTGATATTGGGGCTAATTAATCTGTTCTTGATCCTACAAAATTAAGTTGCCCTTTCCTTCGGACTAAGTTTCTGTACAAGTGGTAGGGACATCTAATCAACCAGTGTCCTTTTAAAAACCAGAACCTGTTCCCTTCCAGCTAGGAAACATTATGGGGCAACATATGTTTTTACTAGTAAAATCTGCCCCGAATCACCTGATGTGGTGAGACTTTCTGGAAACCAAAGATGCCCATATATCCTTTTCCCAGAAGGGTGAAATGTATTTAGAACTAAAACAGATACTGAGCCAATTGGAAAAATAATGATTTTAAAGGAATCTCAACAAGAGGAAACTAATCTTGAGACTGACTGACATTTGCTATAGGACATCCCAACTTTCCAGGACGGGTATCGGAAAGATTAAGTCAGCTACTCCTATTTAAAAAACTATTGAAGATACTTTGCCGCTACCTACTATTCATCAGTATCCTTTAAGACCTGATGCACTAGCTGGAATTAAGCCCATTATAGAAGATTACTTAAAGGGAGCTTATAATTTCATGTATGAGCACTTGTAATTCTATTCTCCCAGTGAAGAAACTCAATGGGAAAGGATGGAGATTTGTATAGGATCTCGTAGCTATAAATAAAATAGCTATTCCCAGACATCCTGTGGTTCCAAATCTACATGCCCTTACTATTAGCTATTCCTGTGGACTGTCAATATTTTTCAGTGATAGATTTACCTAATGCCTTCTTCAGCATTTATTTATATACATATACATACATACATATACATATACATATTATATATATATATATATATATATATATATATATATATATATATATATATATGAATGACAGGAAATACCTCTTTGCTTTTACCTGGGAGGATCTTGAGTTTACTTGGACAGTAATGCCCCAGGGATATATTAAGAATCTCACCTATTTCTCTCAGATACTAACTGATTTGAATGATGTTGAATTTCCCAGAAATTCCACTCTAATCCAATATGTGGATGATTTACTTTTATGCTCTAGGACATCAATTCGACTCCTAAGAGGACACAATTACCTATTAAAACAGCTAGTCATAAAGGGACATGGGGTCTCAAAGGACAAGCTTTGATTCTGTTTACCCCAAGTAAGATATCTAGGTTATCTAATAAGTAAAGATAAGGTACTAATTAACCCTGAAAGACTCAGAGGAATCCTATCCTTTCCTCTTCTAAAAATAAACAAACAAAAAAACAGCTTAGAGGGTTCCTGTATTTGACTAGATACTGTCACAACTGGGTTCCAGATTTTTCATTAATGGCCCAGCCTCTATATGTCTTGTTAATATCAGATTGACCTAATCCGATTCAATGGAACCCCAAAGGGAAACAAGCTCTAGAGGAAGTATTATCTAAAGCTCCCAGTCTGGGACACCTTAATTACAAACTTTCTTCTTTTTTATGCATGAAAATAAAGAAAATGCTTTGGGATTTTAACTCAAAAACATAGATCATCATAGACCTGTAGGACATTATAGTCAGGAATAGACTCAGCAGCCCAAGGACTCCCTCCCTGCATGACAGCCATCTCTGCTATAGCCATGTTATGCAAACAAACAGAAGAAATAGCAATGGGCTCTACTTAAATTGTGTTCCTCATAAATCCGTTGAATCTCCACTGAACTCTCATCACACTCAACACTTCTGTCAGTCAATTGTCTTCTTATGAAGCAGTCTTGTTTTCCGCACCTAATATTACTTTAACTCAATGTAACAGTCTTAACCCAGCAACTTTGCTACCTTCTTTGCAGGATGAAGACATTTACGGTTGTGTTTTGCTTCCTGACCACCTCCTAGGAACGGTTTACAGGAAACACCTATGGATAACACTGACTTAATCTGGACCTTATCTGTAAGATGAACAGGGACATTACTGAGCTGAATATGCAATAATTTCTATGATGGACATAAGTGAAGGTTCTTATTTATCTGAATGAAATAAGATCTGCCCAATAAGTTGAATTAATTGTTCTAACTCGACTTGCAATTGGCCAAATATCGAATAGCCAGTATTTACACAGCCTTTGGTGTAGCTTACGGCTTTGGAATGTTGTAGAAGCAGTGATGCCTCTTGACTTCCTCAGGGCAGCCCGTAAAGAATGGAAAATAGGTTGCAGAATTATCAGATGTCATACAGCAACCAAAACAATTGGCAATTATAAAAATTCCAGGACATTCTAAAGCTGCCACCATAGAAGCAAAAGGAAATAATTTAGCTGATGCTGCAGCTAGACAAACAGCAATAAGCAATCAAATTATGCAGACCTGAGAATGTTTCTTGTTCCCTATTAAATCAATAAAAGACTCTCTTTTACAGTTCCAATGGACAGCTACAGAAGAAAAGAGATATGGCTACAAAAAGGAAGAAACTTCGACCTAGACAAATGAATATGGCTGGACCCAATCAGAAACTAATCTTACCTGTAAGGGCTCAATTACCTATACTTCGACATGTACATGAACTAACACAAGGGGGTCCTGAAAAAATGATTTCATGGAGTAAACACTATTACTGGAAACCTCCTACTGTAGCTTATAAAGTATATAGCAGGCCTTCTATCTGTCCAAAACATAACCCTGGAAAACCACTCCACAGGTCCCAAGGACATTTTCCACTTCCTTCAGGTCCATTTGAGGTATGGTAATTGGATTTTATCCAATTGTCACTATCGTAAGTATACAAATATGTATTAGTTATGATTTGTGTGTTCTAACACTGGGTTGAGGCATTCTCTTGCAGGAGAGTGATAGATTTAACAGTAGATAAATTACTATTGGGAAAAAAATTCTCAATTGAAGAAGTCCCTTTAAGTTACATAGCGACCGAGGGACTCATTTAACCGGAAAAATAATGCAATACATTTGTAACATTTGGCCTATTCTACAGCATTTTCATTGCGCTTATCACCCTAGTCTTCTGGATCGGTGGAACGTACAAAGGGTACAATTAAAACTCAACTAGGTAAATTTTCAGAAGCTTTTAATCTCCTCTGTCCGGAAGCTCTTCTTATAGTGCTCTCCAACCTGAGACCTGCTCCTTTTGGTAAACATAGACTTTCTCCTCATTAAATAGTCACTGGTCACTCTAAGCATCTGAAGGGACATATAACCCAATCTTTTTAAAAGAAGACATTCTGCATTATTATCAGGAACTTATTAACCAGCTTAAAGAAACTGATAAATTAGTAACTGATTCCTTTCACAGTGTGCTCCCAGAAGATGAAGATTTCAAAGATGACGATTTACAACCAGATTTTGTTCATTGGAAAAGACATCAATTAAAGACTCTCTCCAACCTCATTGGAAGGGACCTTATCAGGTATTACTAAATAATCCATGTGCAGTTAAATTTAAAGATGTTAATGATTCACATTTCTTCATCAAAAAAAAAAAAAAAAGTGCCTAACCGTGAATGGATATCTGCTCCTGTCTCTGACACTTGCCTGTGCCTACAGCGGTCATCAAAGAAAGCCTCCTCAAAGATGAGAAGCCACTGACATCACAGGTAGTCAGCTGTCCCAAGACATCAACAAGATCTGTATACCTACAAATCGATGTTGAGTGCAAAAAACATTTGATTGTCTTTATCTGTCTGCTAATATTAATCATAATCATAGTTATACTTGTTCTTTGTGCTTTTCTCAAACCTCATTATACAGCCCAACTGTTAATAATTGCTGAAGGTTTATAAGTTTTGTATTATCAATAATACTCATATTATGGTTTCTCTTTTGAAATTTCGAAGGAACGTTATTGCAGAAGGAAGGAATGTGTGTGTTTTTGAGAGAAGTTAAAAGAAAGTAGTTTGTCATAATAAGTTGGTTATTTCTGAATGAGTAAAAAAGACAAACTAAGAAGGACAAAGGAAGTTGTAGGTTTGCAGAAAAGAAATCTTAAGAAATTTTATGTATGAATAATACTAGAACCCAACTATGGGAACATGCTTACCTCCTAACCCATCAAGGACTACTATGTTAATTTAGATGGAAGCTAAAGTGGTTGTGAAAAAAACAATGGCCCTCTATAATGCTTTCTGAGGCACAGGAAATTTACTTAGGAAAAACTCTTAATGTCCTCCTGGCCTCCGGAAATTTTTTTGATGGTAATTGTAATTTATATCATTGTGTTCTTAGAGCCTTGGCCCCAATTAAAACTTAACGTTACTGTTCCCAATTATACAACTAGCAGCACTCAGATTAATAGTGAACGACAGACACTTGAATGCTTCCAATGGGAAGTAGATAGGCCGTATTAAAATAATAATAACAACAATAATAATACCAATAAATGGGAACTCATCTCATGGTCAGATTGTGAAAACCAAAGAGGTATATGATTGTGCCTTCAAATTATAAGTAAATGTTATACTAGATGCAAAATACAGAAAAGTGAAGCAGACGGTAAAACTTGGATTCTGATAATTTGTAAGTTAGAAATGGTCCAGAGTGTTTTTTCTTAATGAAGGCCCATAAAACCTGACTGCCTCCCATTTACCTGCCTTTCTCTTTTGAGAAAAATTTGGCCTTGACTTCTATCCAAGGTTATGGTCTTGCTCCATCCCCAGTGGTCCACCATTTCAGCAAGACAAATGATGACACCGTGACTTCCTAGGAATGAGCCTTCCTAATACTGTGGGACCACATTATCCAACCAAGAGCTTGGTCATTACTACGTCCTTCAGATTGACTTATGTCCAAAATGGGGAAGTGTGGACAAAAACAGGGCCACGTACCAAACCTGACGAGATCAGGGGAGGAGGCCAGCATGGCAGGCACTACAAACTCAGAGACAGGAAGCAACCACATAGGACGGTCTGAACAAAAAAATTCCTGACTAAAAGTGAGCCATGGGTAGTTTTGTCTCAGACCTGTAGCTTCCTTGACAAAGGTCAATCTTTACCTTAACTGAGCCTGTCTATTGTCTTTTTGCATCTAAGATAACATACCTTTGAAATGACCAAGTAATCTTCTTTACCAGACCCCTCAGGGTGCAACCCACCTCACCAGAGCCCGAGTCCACTGAATCCCTCCTTGTTATCTTCTTCCCCCAATACCATCACTATGTGCTGCAAATGTTAATTATTAACTATCCTGTACCCACCAGTGTAAAAGAAGCATGTGTCTCTCCATTTTTTACTTTTTATCTAATCCCAGAGATTTCTCTGCTTTGCTTTCTCTGGCCCCTTTAATGTGCCAACGACGGATTTTATTTAACCCTCCTTATATCTCCTCCTTTGACTCTAATGTATAAATTAAGCTGCAAAACTGCCATTCTCCAGAGCATTTTTTCAATCTGTTGTGGTTTTGCTTCCTGGCAATTGTCAGTTTGGCTCAAATAAACTCATAAAAATTCTCTACAGGTATGGACATTTCTCACATCCACAAGGGGCAGGCAGGGTCTCTGTTGGCCCTGGCGCTGGGCCTGGATGGAAACCTCAGCTTTTGGCATTTGGCCGCCTAGGCCCAGCCCACAGCAACTCAAGGGCCTGCCTCGGCCTGCCTAACAGGCTGGCTGCCCCACCACCCCCAACCCGTGCTTTACCCAGGCTTCGGCAGCTCTCGCCATCTGGCTCCAGCACCCAACCCTCGTAACAGGAGCACTTCACGCTGAACTTGTTCTGGTCACATTTCTGGCTGCACTTGAGGTGCTTGGCACAGTAGCTCTGGATCTGACAGGTATGGTTGTCGGGCCCGAGCTCCATGCCCAGAGGGCATGAACACACAATGCCTTCGCCAGGTGCCACCGAGCAGTTGTGGCTGCAGCCGCCATTATTCAGAGAACACTGGTCTAGGGGACACAGAGGAGGGGACAAGATCAAGGTCAGGATCCTGGAGGAGGCAGGGCCATGGCTCTGCTGGGGCCCAAGTCTGGGACAGCCCAGACGGAGGCCTGGCACCCTGCCTGTAGCATCCTTCTTTTCCATTCCTGGCCAACCCTCTGTCCCGCTTCCCAGGCTTTCTCAGGACCAGGGTTGGGACTCCAGCATCCAGCACCGGGCCCATCCCTCCAAGTCCACGTCTCACATCATGGCTGCATCTCTCTGGTCTCTACTTCTCTGCCTCTTGAGCTTATGGTGGCGGCCCCAGCTCTTTGCCTCTTTGGGAGGGCCGGAAATCCATTCCCCTTTCCTCTTTCTCTACTGATTTGTGGTGGGCTATGGTAGGGAACATCCTGCCCTGGGTCCTGACACATCCTGGGATCTTCCAGCTTTGACAGACGGCCCATCAGCAATTCTCAGGGCCTGTCCCAACCCGCCATATCTCTCACTCCTCCTCCTTCCAGGAACTGATGCTCTGCCTGGCTCACAGGAGATAAGGCTGCTCTGCTCCTCATCCCCAAGTCACACGACGTGGCCCTCCCTGACCCTCATTTCTTTTGATCTCGAATGCATACCCTTCTCCCTCCACATTCTCACTCACTCTGAAAGATCTACTTGTCCTTGAGAACCCAGTTAAACCTTCACCTCCTCTGGGAAGCCTGCCCTGACCCATCCACTAATCCTGGTGCCTTTGTCTCGAAAGCTGGCTCTGCACTACTCTGTGGTACAAGTGTAGGTGAGGGGTCTGTGCCTGAAATGAGGAATTGCACTGCACGGTCTCCACAAGCACTTTAGCAACTGCATGACCTTGGACCAGTTATTTAACTTCTCTCTGCCTCAGTTTTCTCACCTGTAAGATGGAGATAATGAGTATCTGCCTCACATGGCTGCTTTATAAATGCTATAATAGCGTAGTGTGATGCTCTTAAAACAGCATTTTGCTAAGGTGAGTCATGAATCAACGTGGGTTGTTAGTAACTGTTTTGGGTAGTACTTGCTCAGCAGCTAGAGCTGCCCTTTCCTAGTCTCAGACCTCTCCCCACAGAGTTTATCCTGTTCCACCTGCCCTGGCCCTGGCCCTGGCCCTGGCCCTGGCCCAGACTCCTTGCCCAGCCACCCACCCCACGCCTCTCCTGGGCCTCTCCTAGGCCCGGGCCTCACCGCAGAGCTCTCCTTCATCTGAGCCGTCTCCACAATCGTCATTACCATCACACAGCTTATCAGGGGGCAGGCAGACTGAGGTGTTGTTGGCACAGGGGTGCGAGGGTGGCCTGCAGGCCAAGGACTCACAGTTCTCCTCGTCTGAGTTATCTTCACAGTCGCTGTCACCGTCACATACCCATGCTTTGCTGATGCACCGAGCTGATGGACAGGTATAGAATAAGGGGCCAGGCCTGGACGGCAGGGCTCCCTGTGTCCTTCCCAGACCCAGTGGAGTTCTCTAATAGGGTCATGACCACAAGAGTCCCCTAGGAACCTTGAGGCTTTTCTGTCAAATTCACACAGGCAACGAAGAAGGCAGGAATCTGCAGGAGGTGCTGAAGCTCTACTCTGGTGAGGGTGTTGATTCCCAGGGCCCTTAGCCCAGGCTCTGGCCCCTTCATACCTTCCCCATGCATCATGCACGTGCTTTTTGTGTACAGCCTTCTGCCTCAATGTCCCCACCCCCACCCCTCACGGTACAGTACTATCTCCCTCGCTGCTGCTCTGCTCTCATTGTGGTTTCCCCCTGTCCATGTTGCCCTATTCCAAGCTCCCTCTAATACTTCTTTTTACCGGAGTCCTTGCAGCCAAACTTGACATTGGGGTCACAGACGTGGGTCACTCCCTCACAGCTCTTCTCATCACTGGAGTCCATGCAGTCAGTGTCCCCATCACAGCGCCACCGCAGGGGAATGCACAGACCATCCAGCCGGCACTGGAACTCATCATTGTGGCAGCCACCAGGAGGCCTCGTGGCTACAGGAGGACAGGTGAAGGGTATTAGGTGCGGGTAAGGGCTCTAGGTCAGCCATTGCCATCTCTGCCTTCCCAACCCCTCTCTTGCTAGGCCTAGCTCGAGACTATGAACAGAAATAGGGATGGAGAGCTCTCTGAGCCCTGCTGACACTCCTTAGAAGCATTAACTGAGAGTCAGGGATGTTACACTTTCCAGGACCCCAAAGATCATCTCGTCTAAACTTCTTATTTTATACACAAGAGCTTCACTGGATAAGCAATTTGCTAGATCAGAGCTCAACTGCCCCCGCCTTAGTCTAGCCTGTGTTTCATTCATTCACTCCACAGACACTTATTGATAGCCTACTGTGTGTTGGGCACTGTTCCAGGTGCCGGCATGAACAAGACAAAGTCCTACCATAAAGGAGCTGAAGTTCTATTGGGGAAGTGAGACCATGAAGATATGACACAGAGATCCAGAATGGAATGACAAATAGTGACTAAAGCTATGGAAACCAAGCTGTGTCAAGGCTAGAGAGGGCTGGGGATGCTACTTTAAATGGAGCAATCAAGGAAGCCCTCTGAGCAGGAGAAATTTGAGCAGAAGCCTGAATGGTTGAGCCACGAGAATACCTGGAGGTGCCTTCCAGGCAGAAGGAATAGCTAACGCAAAGTCTCTGAGATGGGACTAAGTCGAGCATATTCGAAAAATACCCAAGGTATATTTGGGCTGCACAGCCAGAATAGAGTGAAGGGGAGACGAATGGCGGGACCACAGGCCGGAGAGGTGGGGAAGTCCTGAAGGCCACAGAATGGTGTTCGGCACTGATTCTAAGTGTGTAGGGAGCCAGTATAGGCTTGAGGGCAGGGCTGGGATGTAATCTGACTTAGGTTCTACAGAATCACTCTGGCTGCTGCACTGAGATCTGACTCAGGAGCTGGAAAAGGAGCAGGAGCAGCACCTGGGAGCCTTACTTCACACTCACGCTGTTGCTGCAAGCCCCACTCCTCCTGCCTGCCCCATCATGAACACAGCCGATGTCCTCATCTCGTGTCTGGACTTCAGCAGCAGCCTCTAAGCTGATTTTCCTTCCTTGGGGCCTCTGAGTCTCCTTCCAGTCTAATCTCCATCCAGGACCGCCTTCTGAAAGACCTACCTTTCGTCACCTTCCAGCTTCAAAATCCTCTGAACGTCACCTGCTGCAATCTGCCCCCCTTCGACACATTTCTTGCTGTCTCCTCCAACCTAAGGGGCCCCACCCGGCCTCACTGGCCCCCACAGGAGTGCCCAGTTTCTCACTTTAGGTCTTACCGCTGGGTTCTCCAGGCCACCTCGACCTCTACCCTGAAGACTCTCCTGCTTGTCCATTTACCCATAGTCTAATCCATTATCAGGGCCCAGTTCAAGCCCCATCTCCTCACGAATGGTCCCAGACCATTCCAGCTCACAACCACAGTTAACGATCGCTATGAACCGTGACATCCCTGGTCCTGCAGGCCAGGCCCCTGCACAGCTCCTCTCATTTCACAGAAGAGGAAGCCAAGGCTTAAAGGAAGCAACTTCCTTTAAGGACTGGGAGCTCTTGCCACCATGCCATGCACAGGCCTCCAGGCGCCCCTTCTCAGAATCCCAAGGCACCTGTTCCCTCACCCAGCCCTTGTAGTTGATGGCCCTGGAGATTCAGTTACTGTCTCCCAGGCCTGGGTGTCACTTCCTATATTCCCTCTCAGTGCTGGGCCCATAGTAGGTGCTCAATGCTCAGTACTGTTCCCACTATGTACACTGTTCCCACCTTAACTTGACAAAGCAGAGGTTGTAAGCTGGTGGCCCAAAGGCCAGATGAGGACTGTAAAAAGATTTTGGCCTGCACCGTTTTTAAAACTTTTAAAACCAATCGCCAGTTGTTATATGAGTTGATTTGAAAAGATGCTGAAGTCCCAACTCATAGTACTTGTAAATGTGACCTTATTTAGTAAAAGCTTTTTGCAGATGATCGATTTAAGATGAAGTCATTAGGGTGAACCTTAATCCAATACTACTGTGTCCTTACATAAAGAGGAAATATGGACATAGAGACAGACACACACACATAGGAAGAACACCACGTGAAGATGAAGATAGAGATCAGGGTGTAGCATGTACAAGCCAAGGAATGTCAAAGATTGCCAGCAAACATTAGAATCTAGGAGAGAGGTCTGGAATAGATTCTCCCTCACAGAACCTCAGGAGGAACCAACTCTGCCGACATTTTGGTTTTGGACTTCTAGCCTCCAGAACGGTGAGGCAATAAATTTCTATTGTTTTTCAAACAATCGTTTTGTGGTACTTTATGGTGATATCTCTAGGAAACTAATATACCAGTATTTAAAAATAGGGAGATTTCACATAAAAGTCTGAATTTCTGACTTCTCTTGAAGCCGGGGCAACCCTTGGTCTGCATTCTTCCACGGTAACAGTCGGCCAGAGCTGAGCAACCAACATGCCTTAAGAGGGTCTATGCCTTCCAGTGAACTTGGCACTTGCTACCCGCCCAGCTGGGCCTTGGAGGCCTGGGTACTGGGGTCCCTCCCAAAGCTGACCCCTCTCCTTTGTTCTCCACTGTACTCATTCATCCCTACCCTGCTGAGCACCCCATTTCCAAGCTACCAGCTCCCAAAAACACAAGTCATGTGCCGAGTGCTTTTCGTGTGTGATCTCACTGAACCCCCACATCAATGCCGTGATGCCAGTGCTATTATTATCCCCACTTTGCAGATGGAATGCACAGAGGCCATCGAGATTAAGTAACTTGCTCAAGGCCACTCAGATAGTAAGTTGCAGAGCTAGAGCTCAAACCCAAGGCCATCCAACTGCAAAGACTGCGATCTTTACAGTGTGTAACAATAAGTTGTCAGCAATCTCCCTCTCCCACAGGACTGAAAACTCCTGCAGGATAAGAGCCCTGTCTGGGTTATCTCTGATTCCCAGACGGCAATGACATGCAGTGGAGAGGATGGGTGGGTAGATGGGTGGGTAGGTGGATGAGTGTGGGGTAGCTGAGTGACTGGACAGTCTCATCCCTTCCCCCACTGGCCCCAGGTGCCTACCCTGGTTGGTGCAGTTGGCGTGTGTCTCATCACTGTAGTCCCCGCAGTCATTGTCCCCATCGCAGGTCCAATGCTCAGGGATGCAGCGTCCGCTGTTGCACTTGAACTGGGTGCTAGAACAAGAGTGGCTGCAGCCGGCCTCGTCACTGTTGTCCCCACAGTCATTGTCTGGTGGTGGGGAAGGCAAGAAGGGGAGAAGCAAAGAGGGGGTCAGCAAGCAACCTTTTCTGTGACCCCAGCTTGGGGCCCCCACTCCCACCTCCGCATTCCCATCCTCAGCCCACCCCAATCCCCCACTGAGAAAAAAACAAACAGAAAAGACACAGAAACTGCATAGACTGCAGCATGCACCATGGCCCACATCGGGGGAGGGGAGGCAGGGTGGGCTCCAGGAGGGCCATTCCCTGAGTCCCGGGGGGCTGGTGGGGAAGGGGCTACAGGACATGTTCCTTTCCCATCTGGGCAGGGTGTGGGAACAGGACTCTGTTTGCTTTTGGGGAAAGGCAGGGATTTCTCTGGTTTTGGAGGGAGAGAGATGGGTGGAGTATAGGTGAGGCTTCTCTGCTTGGAGGGAAGGGCTTCATTAGGCCCCGCCCTGAGCATGGGCATTGCTGGGCCCCATGTGCTGGGCACCTGTCTATAGCAGGGAAGGGTTGGGAGCCACTTCTGGAAGGCATCTGAGGGAGACTGATTGGCTGTCCTGCTTTCCAGGCCGTGTGGGTGGGGGCTGCCGGACATCCCTCCACACTTTGAATGCTCGCAAAGACTGGGTTTCGGCTCTCCTCCTGTCTCTTTTCCAAACGGACTTGCTTCTCTCACTCTCTCTTCCCGCTCCGTCTTGGTCTTATCCCCACCTCCCTGTCATCTCCTCTCCTCTGAGAGGTTCCCTCTGCCCTCGCTGTTTCTTTCCCTTCCACTGTTTGCTTTCTCTTTCTATCGCCTCCTCTCTCTCTTCTCTCTTTAGCTTTTCTTCACATCCCAGGAGCTCTGGGAAGGGAGCTGCCTGGGGGTCCTGAGAGGTGGCCTGAGGCCAGCTGGGGCTCTGGGGGTGATGGTGCATGTGCTTCTATGCACTGACCGGCAGGCTCAGGACAGGTCTTTTCGTCAGAGCCGTCCCCACAATCCTTCTCTGAAACACAGAAACCGCCAGGGCAACCATTGGCACACGAGACATGGCAAAGATGAGGGGCAACATGGCGCTGACCCAGTCCATTCTCTCACGTTAGCCAGGGCTGGAGCCACTAGTGCAACACGTCACAATACCACACAGACACAACAAGAGCCCTGAGATGGCACACACACAACAATCCACTGGCCCCTGTGGCTCAGGGCTGATATCACCTGGTCCATATCAACTGGTTGGGTGGGACCTGGCTGACCTCCAGGTGGGCTCCTGAGCCTGGAGCTGAAGCCTGGAGGGTGCACCAAGGACCTCAGAAGATGGAAAGTTGGGCACTGGGCTCTCCTTGCTGTGCCCCACCCCTGCCTGATCCTTCTTGCTTATCTCTCCCCAGCCCCAGGGCCAGAAGATGGACAGCTCAGGCCCTGCCTGGGGAGGAATGGTGCAGACAGGCCGTGGGCAGGGTCCCCTCAGTCCACCTTGGTTCCCCCATGGCATTTCTGCTTGTCCTCATGTCTCTCACCCAACCTAGTGGGATGTCAGTGAACAGGAGGGAGGCCCGGGCTTGATTCTAAAACCCCTTTGTCTCCCACCCAGGGCCTGGCTGCAGCTTCCAGGTTTCCTGGGAATCAGGACAGGTGAAGAGAGGCATGCTCTTACCATTGTCACATCGCCAGTTGATGTTGATGCATCTGCCGTTGTTGCAGGTAAACTGAGTCAGGGGGAAGCAGGTGGGATAGGCTGTCAGGGAGAAAGTGTAGCTGAGTAGGGCCCTCAAGATTACACAGCATCACAGCACCAAGCAGGTGGGCGTAGGGTCCCTCCTATAAGCGGCAGCCCCTAGCCCGGCCAGACAGGGGAGAGAAGGCTAAGCGGCGATGCCTCAGCCTGAAACTCCACCCATTCATCCCTACCCCTCTCAGCATCCTTTTTTAAAACTACTAGTTACCAAACATGGGCCCTGTGCTGAGTGTTCTTCACGCATGATCTCACTGAGACCCCACATCAATGCTGTGATGTGGGTGCTACTATTACTCCCGCCCCCCCTTTGCAGATGAAATGTACAGAGGCCACAGAGATTAAGTAACTTGTTCAAGGTCACGCAGGTGATAAGTTGCAGGGTCTCTACAGGGCATGTTCTCATGGGTGACCTCCCCACGCCAGCTGATCTTCCTGCTGTCACTCTTACCACACGAGGCTGACTCATCGGAGCGGTCCCCACAGTCGTCGTCCAGATCACACGTCCAGGAGATGGGGATGCAGCGGCCACTGGCACAGGAGAACTGGTTGGGTGGGCAGGTGCGAGCTGGGGACAGGGATGGGCATGAGTACTCGCAGTCTTGTTTCCCACTCTTAATTTCCTTTTCTTTTCTATTATTCTCTGCCTATCAGAAAGTTTTCCCCAGGTCTCAAAGCCATTTCTCTTAGAGAAGTTCAAAACACCTACGTGGTCTTACACAGGCCGCGTCCACCTCATTTGTCGAGGGGTCTCTGGTATCCCCTAAGGAGAAGATCCACCCTGGCTCGCTCATATCTCCCATCTAGAGCTGTGCTCTGTGCCCTGCAGGTTCAGTCCTATAGCCAACCTCTGTCCTCCTGCTTGGGGCCCATCCTCTCTGCCCCAATGCCCTGCACTCCTTTCCTTTCCCTGAGGCCCCTGTGTCTTCCTGAGCCTGGCTCCTCGTTACCCTGCTTCCTTGACTGAGGGGTGCCCAGTGTGGTCCACCCCCTATTTCACACCTGAACAAGTGGCATTGGACTCATCTTCACTGTTGCCACAGTCATTGTCCCCGTCACAGAGCCAGCGGTTGGGGATGCACCGGTTGTTCTCACACTTGAAGCGGTCCGAGGGGCAGGTGTGCTGATCTGAGGGAACAGGTCAGGGTCAGTGAGAGTGTGGGGCCCCAGTTCTCTGACAGAGAGCGCTCCACCAGCTGCCCTTCAGGCCCGCTGCCCATCAGAGAGGGCCGGGTGACTCACGACAGAGTGCCGGGGCCTCATCACTGTTGTCCAGGCAGTCGTTGTCTCCGTCACACTTCCAGCGCTCCTGGATGCAGCGGCTGTTGGCACAGGCAAACTCGCCCGGCTGGCACTGGGGTGGGGGCACGTAGGATGGGTTTGCTGTGGGCACCACAAGTGTGTGAGGGGGACAGTCAGACTGAGGTCATAGGACAGGTGCTCCATTTGCTTGTTTTATTATTTAAACATAATATATACAGAGGATCATTTTCCCTAGTGCATACTTCTTCACAAACAAATTATCTGGATGGAAACCACAATTTTATCTTGGGCCACAAGGGTGTTGTTTATTCTAATACGTCCTACACTTCAGTGTGTCCTGAGAATCAGCAGCTTCTAAGAAAGTGCAGAGCATCTCCCACCATGATTTTGTCCCCCGCACTGAGGAGACAGCTCTTCACCCGTCCCTGCCATCTCCATGAACTGCCCTTTGGAGGGCATCTCTGGAACCCTCAGGGCACTGCCCTGGTCCCTGGATTTCTTTCTTTACAGCTACATCATCTCTACACGCAGGAGTGAAAACAGCCCCCAGAACTCTTCTGGCTCCCCCAGCACTCACACCTACCACCATCGTCTGCCTTGGGCTATAGCAGTCAAGTCACTGCGTATTTCGTGTTTGCGTGGCAACCTAAAGAAACGCAGGACCCCCACATCGGCCCTTGTCCCCGGATACGATACGTCTCTGCATTCCCTTTCCGACCCACCTCTCATCACCACTCTACTCCCTGAACCTTCTTGTGGGCCCCATGGGTAGCTACTTTCTCTCTCACAGCCCATGGACCATTGGGCCTGGAGATTGGTGTGTGTCCACCTTGCTTCTCACTACTGCTGAGTAATTTATAGGATGTTTACTAAATAAAAATATTTCAGCCATTAAAAGTTCTGCTTATGACATACCATCAACTGACAAAAGCAGGAACAGAACAGTAGGTACGGCACAATTCCACTTAAGTAAAGGTAAATGTGTAGAGAAATGTTTTGGGGGGGGGTCTGCCAAGTGTAACAGTGGTATCTATGGGTGGTGAGATTTGGGGTGACTTGTACTTTCTCCTTATATTTTTCTACAATGTTTATTTGTTTTTACAATGAGCATGACCTATATTTATTTTTTAAATGAGGCTACTTAAAATAATGCAATAACAACACAGAAAATGCCATGAAACATATGAGCTCAAAAGGGCAGAAGATATTTCCTATATAGTATGATTACAACTATATAAAAACCAACCGTATAACACACCCAGTGAAAATAGGATGGTGTTTGATTTATCACAATGCTAACAACATAGCGCTGTTCATCAGAGGGATTTGGGCTTTTTTTCCTCTTCTCTAATTTTCAATACTTAGAACTATTGTTATATTATTTTAATAATGGAGAAATAAATGTAGAAGAAGAATATCTTCTTTCTAAACCTGTCCTGCCCATCACTCGGTTTCTCTTAATCTTTGTGCCTTCTCAAACCCCTCCCATCCCTTAATCCTCCCGAATCACCCCCTCCCGGTCTCCAGAGCCTTCTCTCACCCCATCACTGACCTACCGTTGCCCCCACAGGGCCCTCTTTGCCTCCTTTATCTCTGTTTGGACCCTGTGGCCTCTTCCTATTGGGGTTTGCTTCCCCACCTCCCACCCCAGCTGGACCCCTCATACCCAAGCAAGTGACACCGTCTGTGTCTAACACCTGGTCCTCAGCGCAGGCACACTGGCGGCTCCCAGGGGTGGCCAGGCACAGGCTACTGCAGCCACCATTGTTCACCCGGCATTTGTTGGTACCCACTGTGAAGGAGGACCACAAAGAGGGGTCAGGGGAGGACAGGAAATGGAGGGGAGGTAGGAGGATAGGGGAGGAGACACATTAAAGAGAGGAAACATTGAGAGGACCATGAACATATTGATAAAGAGGGGACATAGGCATGGGGCAGGGAGGGAGGGAATACAGAGTCAAATTGGATCGGGGGCCTCTCTTCTCAAGAACCTCAAAAGTCAGAGTCTAGGATCCCTGGGCAGTGCCTTCGCCTCCCAGCGGAGCCTCACCCCCCATCTAGGTCCCACTCTACCACCAGCCCCAGGCCCAGGGTGTACCTTGCTGCTGCTGGGCATCATACATGCGGATCTCAAAGATGGGGGGCCTCTCGCTACGCAGAAGGGTCACGGTGGGGGGTGCACCTCCTGTGCCCCGTTCCAAGCGGTAGACACTGCCACTTCGGTACTCAGTCCAGAAGAGGTAGTTGCCATGGTGACACAGACCAAAGGCATGGTTAAGCTCAGGACCCTCATACACAATCTAGAAATGGAAGGGAGGTTACTAAGGAACTGGAGACACACAGGGGGCCTGAAGAAGGCCCCAAGGGATTGCTGTTTTGTGCCCTCAGTTATTCGTGGCCTGGGTGTGGGTGTTGTTTCCTCCATTAGGCTGGGAGCCCCTGAGGGTGATAGCTTTGCAGAATGAGGTACCAGACCCTGAATCCAGCAGGAGGCTGATGGCAAACTTGACCACACCTTCTTTTCTTGGGCCCATTAATTCATCTGCATCTCTCCAACACGCACATGCGCACAAATACCACACATATACACAAAGTATTGAGCAGAGAGTCATTCATGTCCTCATCCAACAAACATTTGCCAGGATTTATTAAAGGCCAATCTGTGGCAGGCACTAAGTAATGAAAAAGACATGGTTCCTGCCCTGGAGCTGCCTATTGTCTGCATACACAGTAATCCAAGGCAGAAGGGGGACTGGAGACAACATCCTAGAGGAGGTGACCCCTGAACAGTGTGCCAGGTGAAGAGGAGCTGAGGTGGGGACAGAAAGAACTGCATGAGTAACACGGAGGGCAGCACCTCAAGATGAGCACTGAGAATCACAAGCTGTGGTCAAGCCTGCAGACAACATGAGCAGTCACAGATACACTCTAGTAGAGGCAAACCTCTAACAACACAAAAGACACATAAGCACACAGATGTACACATCCATAGGGACACAGGTAGCCCACAGGCCTGAATATACACAGATGCCCACACATTCACACACACAGTCTCGTCCACATGCAAACGTGGTGTAGCAATGCACACGTGAACACTCACACACAGGTGCACGCCTGCCCACCTTCCGATCTGTGCCATTGAGCAGTACGGTCTCGATGCGGTCGTAGAAGGCATCCACCCAGTAGAGACGCCCGGCTGGGATGTCCAGGCTCAGCCCATTGGGCCACAGTACTGTCTTGGAGGTGACAAAGATGTCTCGGTGTGAGCCATCCATCCAGGCCCTCTCCAGCCGCCCTCTCCGACTGTCCTTGGGGTCTTCCTCCCAGTCTGTCCAGTACATCCACCTGTGGGCAGAAACTGGTCAGCACCACATAGGCCACCTCTGCCATCACCAGCCTCCCTGTCATCCCAATTCATGTGTGCTGCCCCAGAGCTCCTCACAGGAGTCTCCCTGCCCTGCTCAACTCTGGCCCACACATCTCATTCATTCATTCCACCATTCAACAAATATTTGATGAGTGCCTACTGCAAGTTGGGCATAGTCTGGCAGTTGGGGACCCAGCGGAGACCACGGCAGCTAAAGCCCCTGCTTTCCTGGAGCTCACGTCAAATCGAGGAGAAAGACAAAAAACAAGTCAACCAAGAAGCTCATACACATCAGAGAGTGATAAAAGCCAGGAAGGACACAAAGCAGGTGATGGCATGGTGGGCAGCAGGTGGGGAGGCCTCTCTGAGGAGGTGGTATTTGAGCTGAGATGTGAATGCTGAGAAGGAGCTAGATCTGCAAATACCTGGAAGTGCCAGGCAGAGAAACTCTAAGGGCAGAAAACTAAGGCAGGAAGAGCTGCGGTGTCTATACGAGACACAGACAGGGGACAGTGGGGATAGAAATACCAAGGGCGGAAAGTAAGGTACAGATGAGGTCAAATAAGCTGCAGGCAGACCTCCGTAGGACGCCATGCCTTTAAGGACAAGGGAGCCAACAGAGGGCTCTGAGCTGGGAGTGACAGAATTGGATTTCTATGTATGTGTTTAAAGCATCAGTCCTTGACTTTTTTGGCAACCGGGACAGGTGCTTCTATGAGAATCTAACGTGGCGCTGAGGTGGTGATGCCGGTGCTGGGGAACGACTGCAAATACAGATGGAGCTTCGCTCACTTGCCTGCCGCTCACCTCCTGCTTTGCAGCCTGCTTCCTAACAGGCCACAGACCGGTACCGGTCCACGGCCCAGGGGCTGGGGACCTCTGGTTTAAGGAATCACTCCCATTTCCATGAAGACAGGGATACCTTCTTCTCTTTCAGCCTCCGTTCTTGCCTGAGCGTCCCACTAGGCTGCCTTTCCCTGTTCATGCTCTGTCTCCTCTCCCACGTCTGAGACCCACAGGATGCCCAGCCCACCCACCCCAAGTCCCTGAAAAGACTCACCCATTGAGTGGATCCACCACAATAGCCCTGGGATGTGTCATTTTGCCCTCTATTAAGGTCTTGCGGGTCTGAGCAGCTTTCTCCAGCCTGGCCACACTGATGGTCTTCTTGGGCCCATCATCCGTCCAGTACAAATTGTCCCCCATCCAGTCCACAGCCACACCCTCCACATTGTGGATGCCTTTGGAGAGTGAAGGGGGCAAAGATGGGGAGACTCAGAGGAAGCTCAAAACTGCCTGCTTCTGACCCTTAGGATGGGGGTACCTTTAAGTAACTTGGATAGCAGGAAAGGCAGGGAGACTTTCGTGCCCAAGACGGTGGGTAGGATGGGGATGGGAGGTTGGAGGAACTGGAAGATCATTTGCGTTGCCATACCTATGTTGATGCATACAGCCTCTCAAAACTGCATATGGCAGCCAGCACACCTACGTGGTAGATGTGGGCTCTCATGAGAGGACGTGTCTGGGCCTGAGCTGGGTAGACAGCGGAAGCAGTGTGCTCTGGGCATAAGTGTGACGCCATGTCCCCAGACTAAAAGTCCTGAGCTAACAAAATGAATAAATTAGGAAGTGATTTTTCACTTAGCTAAAGGCTTCGTCTCCAGTGTCCTTTAAATAGCAGTTCCCCTGGTATAGGGAACCCCAATCTTTTCCTGATGAAGAGTAACTTTTGATTTCCCTAAAGTCTTATGATTGCTGACTACAGAGGTTCTCTGACCTGCAGTGGGGGGTGGGAAGCAGAGCAAAGAGCGATAACTGGTGTCAGCCAGACTGATTAGTTAGGATGCCCTACCCTGGGGCCTGAGTGTAAGTTTGGGAATTCCTAACACCAGCAGGGAAGGAGCAGAGCTCAGCTCAGGGCTTCCACGCAGACAGATACTCAGAAGACAATGCACTATTGACCTGCATGAGCAGCTCAGAGGCAAAACTGGATTCAATTCACAAAACACAATTTTCTTGGGACATGTAAGCACGTTTTTGGCAGCCATGTGTGTACATGGGTGTTGGTGTGGCTGCTCTGACTCAAGGCCTCAGGCCTCTCCTGGGCTGTGTGCTGTGTGCAGCTCCAGGGCTCAGAGCCAATGGCCGAGAGACCCTAAGTTTTCCCAAGGGCTGGCAAGGACAGCCCACACTGCTTAATCCATCCATACTCCTGCCTCTTGTCAGCTCAGCCAAGAAGGAGGTCACACAGGGGTCAATCTGTCATCCCCTCATCTCCATGCCAACCAACCCAGCCAGCCAGTCAGCGGAAGACTCTCCATGCTGAGAGGGCACCGGGAAAGAGATGCCGAGGCCCCAAATCACTTCCCATCCTGGGTGGGCCACGTCCCTTGGGAGTCCTATCCACACGTCTCCCATTTCTGGGGCCCTTACCGTCCTTTAAGATGGTCTCCCGCTCAGTGCCATCAATCTTCTGGCGGCCAATGAGGTAGCTGGTGGTGTCGGCAAAATAGATGAAGCCAGTCTCAGCATGGAAGTCCAGGGCCCGGGGGTTCATGAGGTTCTCAATGGGGATCATGTGCTCATCTGGGACCTTGGCTCCCATATCCATGCCCCGGATGATGCCTGGCCGGCCCTTGCCATACACAAGGAACAACTCGTGTTCCGGCTCTAGGGCAGGCACAAACAGAGGCACAAAGTCGAACACACATAAATGTGCACACACACACACACACACACACACACGACTGCCACCCAGCCTCGGGGTCCGCGGCCCAAGCAGCTGCAATGCTCCAGCTATACTGGGTCAGGGACATGGCAGTAGCAAGGGCTCTGGGTCACATGGACAGACACACAAACATGTAAGGCTCAGGGGACAATGCTCTGAGGATTTTAACCTTTTAGGGGTGTGAAATGAGGCAAGGATAGCAAGTAGCATGTGTTCAGTTAAGTGCACACTGCTCAGTAGTGAAATTAGTGGCACCTTCAACATATGTTGGGGTCTGATCACTTTTTGCCACTTCCTCTGCTAGCATCCTAATCTAAGCCACATCACTTCTTGCCTACGCCACAGCAATAGCCTCCTGCCACTTCCCTGCTGCCTCCACCCAGAAGCCAGGGCGATCTTTTTACACATGTAAATCAGATAATGTCACTTCTGCACTTGAAAGTCGCCGGGCTCACATTGGCCCAGGGCCTGGCATTGTTGATATCCTCTGCTAGAAATGTTCCTCCTTCAGGTAGTTACACGATTCACCTCCTCACTTCACAGAGCGCAGCTCCAATTTCATCTCTGCAGAGAAGCCTTTCCTGACCACTCTATCTAAACTAGAGCCCTCCCTGTCATCGCTGACTCCATTTATTTTCTTCCTAACACCTACCACCACCTGAGGTTATATTTATTTGTTTGTCTGTCTCCTCTGCCAGACTATAAGCCCCTGGAGGCTAGAGATGATATCTATCCGTTCACTGCTGTTCAGCGACTCATAGTACATGCTCACTACTTACTTGTTGAAAGAATGAATGAGTGAAGGAATCAATAAATAAATTGGCCAGTTCATAGTCTTCTATAGAGTTTGACTGGGATAGCTGGGAAAGCCCTGTTCTCGGATGTGGGTTCAAGTTTTGTCTTTGCTCCTTACTAGTGGTGAAACTTTATTTCTCTGCATCTCAGACAGAAGTGACCAGGCTGTGGGGAGGCAGATAAGGACTCCCTCCCACCCCATCTCAGCAGGCATGCACACCCTGCCCTATCACTCACTCTTGCACGACTTTCCATCACTGCCCAGGCTGAAGCCGGAGCGGCAGCGGCAGGTCCGCGCCTTGTGGCTGTTGGCCAGCAGGCAGATGTCAGAGCAGCCACCCGGCTTTCCATACTGGTCATTCTCACAGGCATGGCTCCTCACTGGGGGCAAGGTGGAGAGAGCTGGTCAGGGCTGGTCAGGACCCCTCACAGCCCCCGTGCCCAGGCCTTGAGAAGGCTTCCTGAAGTTTGCCCACACTTCCTCTTGCTCTGGTCTCTGTGCCTGTTGCCCCATTTGAGGATCTAGAAGCCACAGGACTGGAACTCCTCTGGCCTACCACAACCTAGTCTTCAGATTCAGGTGGGGGCTGTGGTGGTCAAGGGAGAGTCCCTCAGTTGCCCATGGCCATGTGCTTCTCCTCTAAACCAGCCATGGCACTGGGAGAAGCACTTTATGTCCTTAGCAGCAGAGGGGAAGAGGCTCCCTGGTGGTGGGATCTGGAGGCTAAGGAGCAGGAAGGGGCTGGTGGGGACCTGAGGGGGCCAGGAGACACAGTCTGGGGTGGATGGTTAGGAGGATCAATCATGATACAAGAGAATCAGGGGTTCCCATGGGAGGGTTCCTGGAGGGGCTGTGGAGCCTTGCTCACCCCGGGGCTGACGCCGCTGGTGGTAGATATGGAGAGCGCCACCCTTGTCTACACGAGTGACGACCTGGTAGTCGGTGCTGTTGAAGCGGTTCACGCGGATCACACTGGTCTTCTGCTGGGCGTTGGCATTGTCTGAGTTGGTGGCGTAGAGATAATTCTCAAACACGGTCAGGCCATACAGATGCTCGATCTGAGATGGGCAGGCAGGAATGACACAAGACAAGGAGATCTTCCCTCTGCCCCTAGAGAAACCCCTCAGCTTCCCATTCAAACTTCATTATTGGCATTCCCAAATTCCTTCCACAGTGGTCTAGCTCCATACTTTAGTCTTTTCTCCTCTGCTGGACTACTCTGTTCTTGAGATCTTTGCTTGTCAAAATCCCACTCAGAGCATCCTTCTCAGAGCATCTCTTCAAAGAGCTTCTGGAATCTTCTAACCAGAGATAGGTCTCTCTTTCCACACTCCACCTCTCTGGCTGTTTTCCACTGTCTGGGGATTTGTGCACTGACTCTGCTCACTCTGCTCAAACCCTTTGGGGGCAGGAACCACGTTCTCCACACAATCAGGCATATAGTAGATGATAGCATGACTTTGGACTAAATTGGAGTTGGGCCCTAAACTGTCCACAGAGAACGTTCTTAGCCTAACTCCAGCCCCCAGCTTTGGGAAGGCTGAGAGGACTGATCGCCCCTAAGCAAGCCCTGTAATGACCTTCACTACCCACAGAATTTATCTAAGGTAACTGACATTCCCAGTTTGTCCAAGACTAATGGGTTTGCTGGTTTGTGGGACTTACTGGGCTAATGCCAAGATACTCCCAGGCAAACCAGGATGGATGGTCACCCTAATTATCCCAGAGTAGAGGTGCTATCTCTGAGCCGGCAGGGCTTTTAGACTAGGTTCAAAGGCTACTTCCCAGCTATGTAACCTTAGGCAAATCACTTAACCTCTTGAACCCTACTTTTTGGAACTGAGTCACTTGTTTGTTCATTTTCCAGGGATTACTCTAAGGATCAAATGAGAAAAGGGAAGTAAAAAGTGTCTCTAAAATGACTGCTCCCATCAGAGTAGAAGCCATACCCTGTCCTTTTCCCAAAGTGCTCATGATCCCCCTCCTCCCCACCAGAGGGCTCAGGGCCACCACACTCCATATAGTCCTCCCTCAACTGCTCCCCATCCTCACCAGGATGCCCTGGATGATGGTCTGCCGGCCTTTGCCCTCGTAGTCTACCACCTCAATGTAGTCCAGGTAGGCATCAGCCCAGTAGACAAGGCGGCTGACCAGGTCCAGTGTGATGCCATGAGGAAACACAATCTTGCTATCGACTAGCTTGGTGCGGTTCTGCCCATCCATGTCGCAGCGCTCCACTTTTGGGATCTGCCCGTAGTCAGTGAAAAACACTTTCCTGTGGGCAGATGGCACATCAAAAGAGTTCTGGACACCGGGCACCTATCTTTCCATTGTAGCTTCTACCTTCCCACTTCTAGGGCAGAGCCCCTGCCTGCCCCTCTCACCCCATTGTAGGATCCAGTGCAATGCCCTTGGGGTTGTAGAGCTCCAGGTCTAGCAAAGTGACACACGTGTCCCCGTTTCGGTTGCAGACAAAGATCCTATCATCGATGTCATCCACAAAGTAGAAGTTACCCGTCAGCCAGTCGATGGCCATCTGCTCCACGTCTGGAGAGTATGAATAAAAGAGCCCTGAGGGGAGGTCCTCCCACAGACACGCCTACCCTTTGCTGGTGCAGAACCCACTGCTGGAAGCCCACTTCCTTTGGGCCGCCCTCCTTCACCATCCAGGTAACAGCCGTCTCTCTTCCCTGTGCCCCTATGGGAGTTACCAGCAGTGGCACATTTTGCCTTATGATCTTCGCCATCTTTCCAACTATCCGGTTTCTCCAAGGAGAAGCCCCTGAGTATCCTCCCCCACAGCCCCACTCTCCATGCTGAGTCAGGGTCGGCACACAGGGCACTGGGTAAATGTTGGCTGCTTGGCTGACACACTTCCCTAACTCCAGCCCCTCCTTGAACGGGTCCATCTTTTTAGGGTCCCAAAAGGTAGTAAGGACAGGTCCGCTAGCTCATTCCAGATTTTTTTTTTTTTTAATGTGCTTTTACTTGAGATAAAAGTACTTAGGCTAACTAAAACATCACACCTCTTTGCTTTTGGCTGGACTTTCATCAACTTTATATGGTAAGTCAAGTTATCTCATGCTAGCCAGAGCACTAACTGGAAGCTGTATATGTTGAGTGACTTAGAAATGGAAAAGCAAGGCACTCATTGATAAATCCAATCTGAGAGGAAAAAAAAAGTCAAAATATGGGGCCCATATGGATAGAAAAGAAAAGGCCATGGTGACAAAAGGTTGGATCTAATGACATGGTCAAACTTCCTCTACTCACCTCCATCCCCCTGTTTCTTCAATATCTTTATTGCTTAGTTTCCTCATATGAGGAAAAGTGGGAAGAGATAAGATATAGGGCCGGAGGAGAAAGTGCATAAGAGAAGGACCATCGAAGGACTTTAAAGGTAAACTGAGGCATGGCTCAGAAAGAGGGGGAGTTTCCGAAGGGTGGGGGTGGGGGAGGAGGGTGGAGATCAAGTGCCATAATCGACGTACGCCAGGGACCTGAAGGAGATGTGAGAGGACAAGAAGGGCCCAAGAGAGTAGGGGTGGGATGAAGTTAGGGGGAAGTCTAGGAGGCGGGAAGTCTGGGGACAGGGACCCCTGCCGGCCTCCTCTGGGCCTCTCTTCTCTAGGATCCACTGGCTACCTCCTCCAACTACTACTACTCAAGGTGATGCCTCTTGCAAACTGAGAAATTTTCAAGACAGTGACTCCCTGGGACCCCCGCCTCGTACTACACCTCTACCGATTTCCCCAACAGGGAAAAAAGCCTCTGGATGACCTGCCTTTGGCTGAAACTCACTCCCCACTACCCACACTTAACATAATGGGGATTATTCTGCCCCCACGCAGCTGTAGGTATGATGACTGGGCATTCGGCTCAACCTCTCCCTAATCCTTTTCCTCCCCACAGGGACTCAGGGGCTGTTTCCTAACACCGGGTGGGGGTGAGGGGCAAAGAGAACAGGAACATGGCTCCCAAGGAACTTGGCCGAGTCTTGACACTGACTCACGGTCACAGGACCTAGGCTGGGGGGGGCAGGGAGAGCCAATTTGAGGCTCTCATCAAACTAATTTCCTCATCGGGTCCCCTGCATTGAATCCCATTCCAAGGTGATTGGAAAAAGGTCACAAGGATGAGTTATCCCTGTAAGTGCTGATGCACCCCCGAACCCAGCCACTCTCTCCTCTGGGCCCTGGTACTGACAGGTTGGAGAGAGGAGGCAGAGCTGCCTGGGGATATGGGTCCCCAGTTGAGTAGGAAGAGGGCCCAGGGCAGGGGTAAGGCGATCAAAATGCCTCACACACTGTTACCGCAGAGAAAACAGATTAAAATGAATGCTGCTGGGCTGCCTCCAGAGGAAGCCAAAGTCCCAAAGGCTGGGGGGGGGGGGCGGGGGCCAGGTTAGGCGGGGGGGGCGGGCGGGGGATGGGGATCTGCCCAGCCCCAAGCAGCCAGCAAGGTGGTTGAAAGGCAAACAGGGCTGTGTGCCCTTTACTTGGTGGCCACGGTGGGGGTCTGGGGGCTGCTGGCATGAAAATGAACTTCATCATTTGAAGCTGTTTTCCCAGCACCAGCTGGTGCAGCTGAGTCCTTTCTCCAACTTCCTGAGGCTTCCCTGAGTCATTGCCCAGCGCTAGGGCTGGCAACACCCTGCCCTGCTCCCCACCCACCCTTCCCTTGGCAAGAAGGAAAGAGGAAGAAACCTGAAGAGATCTGATGCCCCCCACCCAAGTACAGCTTACAATTGTCCCCACAAGCCTCAGGACGTGGCTGACTTTTGGGCCTCCCTCCTGGCCTAGGTTCCCTCCCAGTTCCAGGAAGGAAGGCAGAGGGACCGTCCCGCTCTCAGATATTTACCCTTGGCCCGTCTCCCCTTCTACCTCCCAAAGGCCAGGCAGGGCCCCACTCAGCAGGCCGGTGAGGAGTTGGCAAGAAGTGGAGTCCCTAGCCCGACCTGGCCTCCCCTTTGGTATTTTTGCAGCTGGAGACTATTAGTTGCAAGCAAAAATCCTTTGTTATCCAACCCCCTCCACCGCATTATTTTCCTCTCTCCTAAAGTCCAGATTCCTCTGCCCGCCCCACCACACATACGCACATATTCGCATGCACACACATACGCTTGGCCACTCACACCACTGTAAGGACAGCGTAGAGATGAGCTCAGACTGGGATACGGTGCCTTCTCTCCTGGGTTCCCCCACAGGCAGTGTCTGGGCTACCTCCCTCTGTTTGTGGCATGGAGGGCAAGTGGAGTCCTGGGCTTGGGCCCAAAGGACCTAAGCATTCTGGCCCCAGAAACCCAGAAAGTAGGTGTCCTTTCATGGCCCAGCCTTCTCAGGGCTGACTCACCCCAGTGCACCCTCCAGAGGGGCTCTGACCAAAGGCCCCACCCAAATCCTGAGGGCAGTCTGAGAGTCTCAGGTTAAGCCAAGGGGAGGTAGGATGTGTTGTGGGAGGAGTTTGGGGGTGGTCTGGGGACCAAGGAGTTGGGGTTTCCAACACAGAGAAGGCTGCTAGGAAGCTGGGAGGGAGCCGAGAGAGTCAGAGGACAGACCACAGCTGCCTGTGATGTCACAAAGGACTTTCAGTTCCAGGCCCCAGAATAGACCTGGGGTATGTGTGTAAGTACTGAACCCTCTCTACACCTTGACCCCAACGCTCAGCATGCTAGGTCCCCATAACTAGAGTTTTTCTCAACTTCTCCGTCATTTACAATGTTCAAGATGCTTTTTCCTAAATAGTGGCTGCTTTTCCAAAAACAACAGGCCCTACTCCATTCCCAAGAAGACCCTACCTTCAGCTGCAGGATTCCAGTCACTCTCCCTAAAACAAATCTAGGGAAGGAAGGTGCCCTCTGTGCCCTGAGGAAATATCCCCAGTACATCCAACCCCCCACCCCGCAAAGACGGTAGGATAGGGTGCAAGGTCCCTGAGTGAGGAAGAATCCCATTTCCTCCTGAACCATAGTCGCAGCAAACACACTGCATCTGGCCCTTATTTTAGAACTCCCCACCTTGCCCATCACTCTGCTCTGCTCTGGGCCCAGCTGGGCTCTAGAAACCAACAGCTTGGGTTTGAATCTTGGTTCTGTTACCTTCCAACTATGGGTGGCTGTGGACACGTTACGCAATGTCTGAGTCTCAGTTTGCTCATCTGTAAAATGGGATGATGCATTAACAGCACATAGCACATGACCTGGCAGATAATAAACTCACCACAAATGGGAGCTGTGGTTTATACCATCGTCCTCCTTCACCTCCACCCCATCCTTTCCTACCGTCTCCATCAAGTTACTGTCTGTGCCTCCAGCCAGAGCCCTGTGGCCTCCTGAATAAAGGTGGGCCCTCTAGGCCGGCAGTTTACTGGCTCCCATAGCCCCAGTAGTTCCTTTTATCACAGCCTGTTTACCTGACTACAAGTATTTTGAGGGCAGGGTGCTGTCTTTCATCTTTGTCTCCAGCTCCTGGCACGTACGCCCTGACTGATTCATTCAACAAATATCTGTTGAGTACTGAGTCCTCACTTGGTTGTCCTAGAGCTGGGACATCATTTTTTCCCTTCCCTTCTACTGCCAGAATCCTCCTCCTCTGGCCTCTGGATGCCCAAGACAATGAGAGAAGCCATCTGTCTGGTAATCCTCCTGCTTGTCAGAGCCACTTGGGGATCTTGTCCTGATAGCTGGGAGGGTCAGGGGAGGGCTGGGGAGATGATCACGAGTTCGAGGCCCTCTCAGGTAGGAAGGAGGCCTGGCAGAAGCATTGCTAAATGGCATGTCCTCACTCTCCCGTTTCCTGTGAGGTCTTGACTTCGGCTCTTTTTGTTCTACCAGCAAGTCCAGGGTTCAGCCACATCGTGTCCCCTGGGCCCCTTCCTGCTCGCACTTTCACTTGGGGGGTATGCCCTGCTTCCTTCGCCTGCCTGGCCCAGGTCCACAAAAGTATTCAGCCCTGGGTCCCGGGGATGAGGCGCCTGGCCTCTGTAGCTCTGATTCTAAATCAGAATCCGAGTCTTCCTGCTACTGAGAAATCCTTGCTGGGCTCTAAAACACATCTCTTGCTTAAGTTACTTCCTTTGGCTTGAAAACAGTGACGGGGGGGTGGGGGTTGAGTGTTGGGAGTAGGCTGGGTGGAGAGGCAACTTCAAGGAGACAGCGGGGGAGGAGAGGACAGGGCTGGAGCTATGCTGGAGACACAGGGCTGGTCCTGGCCTAGGAGAGAAGGGGAGGGCTGTTAAATGTTTAAGAAACTAGGAACAAAAATGGGAAGCAAAAGCACCAGGATGTAGGGGCCCCAAGGCCAAAGAGTAGGGTGGCTAGAGCCCCTCAAAATTCTGACACCCTGTAGGTGATAAAGGCCAAAAAAGGGGATGGCTGGCTTTCATAAATAAAGTCTGGAAGTGTTCCATCGGCCCGGGGTGGGAGGTTGAGAGGGCTTGGGGTGCCTAGATCAGTGGGAAGACAGCTCCCCTTCCAGCTGGGGAAGCCAGTTCATCACAGATTCAGAGGGGCTGTTCTCTGCCCCCTCTGCCTCCCCTCTAGAAAAATCACTACCCATTTCC
>NW_024342474.1:1200820-1212504 GCF_902729225.1 Pteropus medius | reverse complement strand
GCAGAGGAAGGGAAAGGAAAAGTGAAGTGGGCCAGCTGGAATTGGGGACCCATTTCGCAATCTTGCTGCCTGCAGCCCAGGGGGCCTATTCTGGGCCTCCCTGCCTCTACCTCCTTCTTCTCCATGCAGCACGGTGCAGGGTAGAAAACGCTAAGACTCCCGAGGGCCCCTCCAGAGCATCCTTATACACAGTTCAAAACTAAGTGACTTCAGCAAACCTTATTTCCTTCAAGGCCTCTATTTGTCACCTCAAAACTTCCCCTCACCACACACACATAACTTCCCAGGGATCCACTCCTGCAGTCTGCCCTCATTCTTTCAATAGTGGAAATATCCTCAAAACTGAAGGAGGACAGGTCAGATGGCAGCTTAGGCAATGCAGGGCTGGGGGTAGGGTGGGTTCGGGAGACTCGACCTTCAGCTCTGCCCAGCGGCAGCCCTGAAGGGAACTGACAGGGCCTGAGGTTTCCTGAGAGGGTGGTCAGGGTGGTGGGGTAGGATGGGTCCGCCACGCCTGGCTCTGGTACTTCTAGGCCTGTTGACCCTTCCAGACCACACTTTCTAGAACTTCAGTCTTTTCTGTATCACCTTCAAAATGCTTGCCATGTTTATGTACAGTTGCACTATTGTTTAACCTATTAAACCAGCTCACTTATTTTGATTCATCCTAAACAATCTTTGAAATCATAGATTTGATATGCTAGTTATAGGAGTTTCCTAATGAGTATTAAATAAAAACATAACTATAATAATAAAAAATGCACATCTACGTACTACCTAAAATCAAGGTGTCTCTGCTGTGGAGATGGCAGTATTAAAAACTGAGGGGCTGGCCTTGGTCCTCCCTAAGCATCTTCTGGCTCTCATCGTGATGTTCTCAGTCATGGAATCAGAGCCCTCCAAGATCTCCCATCCTGCTGGGACAGCAGCAGAGGGGAGGACGGGCCCCGCGGTGACTTCCCAGGAGGATGGGGAAGAGATCCAGAGAGGAGGAGGAGGGTCAGCAGCGTAGGCTTGGGGATGTTGATCAGTGGATGTCCTCCACTCTTGAGTACAAAAGGAAGGATGGAACTAGGGTCAAGATAGGAGAAAGCAGGAGCTTGGGTCCTGAGCCTACTCCACAAGCCTCTCCTTGAAGATGCATCGCGTGACCACTGGCCGCCCCAGGGCCTGGGAGGAGCTCTGGGGCTCTCAGGACTAAGAGCAGGCCTGGCTCACACATGCCTCAGGACTCATGTGAAACAGGCTCACTTCCTGGCCTCCTTCCTTCTTTCTATTCTATTTCTGTTTCTAGAGTTTTCTTTTAGGCAGGCTCCCACTTCTTCCCATACCAGCGGGCAGGCTTCTCTTGGCCTCTTGGCCTCTGGGCTCCAGCTCCTCTCAATGGTCAGACTCCTCCCTCCTGCATGGGGCTCAGCCCAGGGGTCTGATGGAGGTCACAGTCACAGCCAAGAATGGGATGACTGCAGGGAGGGCTTCCCCCTGCCCCCAAGAGCAGAGAGAAAGCCAGAGAATGCAGCAGCCTTTCTTCTTCATCCCCCTTGGGGAGCTAATTACAGGCTGGCAGCCCACTGCACAGGTGAGTGCCTGGGACCAGCCACCCCACACACCAGGGCAGACCATTCGGCCTCTCCTGGGAAGGGGCATAAACTGGGGATGTGGGGAGGGCACTAGGGGAAAGACACTTCCTACATCCTCAGCTCAGGACCCATAATTAGTTTGTGGGATGAGAGCAAAACAACCATCCTCAGGGTGACAGGCAGACATTCAGGCGGCATGGGGTACGGGGTAGGGGCAGGGCAGGGAGCAAGGAACAGAGGCTGGGGCAAGAGGAACCCACTCCTTCACCCCACCAGCATTTCTCCCCAGAACCTCGTTCTCTTCTAGCCTCTTGGACTCTGCCCCAGAGGGGCCCAATGAGTCTAGCAGTCTGGGAGGCAGAGCTCTGTTTGCCAAGGGAGGGGTACCTGCCTGAGGTTATTTCCTGCTTCTCTTGGGGAGGAAGGCAGGAAAGAGGCCAGGCCAGAGCAAAAGCTGAGAAGGCTCCCATCAGGGCACAGCGTCGTCCCCACCCCTCTGCCAGCCTCCTACCCACGAGCCCATGGTCTGGCCTCAGGGCCAGGAAGGGAACTGCTGGAGCTGTTTGCCCAGACAGGCCCGTTGGGTGGGGCAGTCGACAAGTTGCAGAGAGGAGGCAGCTGTCTTATGGGTTTTGCCCCAATCCTACCCTGTCTCCATGGGATTCCTTGAGCTGCCCACCGCCCAAGAGCTCAGCCAACCAGGTGGGGCAGCCCTCAGCTCAGCACTCCAAGGAGGACATATGTTCAATTGCAGGTGAGTCCTGGTCATCAACAGCCCATGGACATCAATGGGATGCTCTGCAGGAGCTGGAGGCAAGGTGTGGACCATACAATGAGGCCGTAGAGGGCGAGGGCTCTCGGAGCAACACCTGCTCCCCCAGAACTAAGCCCCGTGTCCTCCTGGGATCTTTGTCTTCTGTGGGGATAATCATATGAGGACCTGATGAAGAAACTTAAAGATCTAGGCAGGCCCAAGGTTCACATTTTTTAACTTCTCATGTGCCATTCTGCAGTTACCTCTGCCTTTCACTTCAATTTATCTGGTCTGGACAGACAACCTCAAACTCATTATGCAGATTAGAAACCAAAGTAGAGACAAGGAATTTTTGTTTACCCAGGGTCATAGATCAAGTTACTCTCCCCTGTGGGTCAGACCAACCATAGGCCCCATCTTTCCCTCAGCCCTGTGGTGCATTTTCTGGAAATGTGATGATGCCAGATGTTTTGTTTGTTTATATAATAGCATCTGAGCCAAGCAGGACTGCTCCACGCATTGTATTTATGCCCTGGCCCCGTCCTCAGTGACACCCTTTCTTCTACCCCTAAGATAACAAAGTACAGTCTAGGGAGGGAACCTGGGAACATCCGGGGTATCCTAAAATGCTCAGGTGGCTCCAGTGCCCGTGGTTCCTTCTCTAGTCTCATCTAGTGCCACAAAGGTCTCCAGAAACAGCCCTAGGACCCCCACACCCATGCTGCAGCAGGGGGTCCATTCCGGCGACACCTCAAAGGAAAACTATGGGACATGGAGACAGACCCAGCCAGGCTTTGGCTGCTTTGCCCTCGGCCACAACCCAGCAAGACTCCGCAGGCTCAAGACCCCTCTTTCTCTTGTCTTGGCTCCCACTGCAAGGGAAAACCCCTTGGCAGTTTAACCAACACTCCTTTCTCGGAGAAGGAACAGTCCCTGGTCTCTGGCAATTGACCACTTCGTTTTTCCTATGAAGTGTTCCTCAGATCTGGGCCAGAAAAGCATAGGCAGACTGTCCCTGCCCCAAACGACTATCAGCATGTGCAGTCCCTTGCTCTGGCCTCCATCAGGGGCTTCTTGTTTAGGTTCCCATGCCAGACAGGGGTCACCCTGTCTAACTCTCTGCCTCTGCCCTAGTCAGGCTCCACCTCCTCGGCCCTCCGCCGCCCTCCAAGCTGGGAGCAGGTGACTCACGGTGCAGGCTGAGGGAGATGTTGATGGTGTGCTCATCCACGAAGCCTTTCAGGCCAGGCATTCGTGCACACTTGAGCTGCGTCTGGGCAGCACTGTCCCCAACGTGCACCCAGCACACAGTCTCGTTGGCATAGCTGAAGTCCATGGCTGTGGTCTGCCGAGTGCTGGTGGGTGTGATGGTGGACACCTGGGCCCCGCTCAGGTACGTGGCCAGGATGTTCTGAGAGTTGGCAATCAGCAGCACAGGGGGCCGGTCTACTGGCTCTGCAGACGGAGAGGAGGGTCAGTGTAGCAAGGGACCCAAGGACCTCTCAGGCCACTCCCCATCAGGGAATGACACCGAGGGTACCTAGCATTGTGGCCACACATGACCCCACCCACCGTTCTTGGCCTTGCAGGAGCGGTTGTCTGGCTGCAGCAGGTAACCTTCCACACAGCCGCATGTGAAGGAGCCATCTGTGTTGGTGCAGAGCTGGCTGCAGGTGCCGTATACTGAGCACTCATCAAAGTCTGCCGAGGAAAGGGCAAGGGCATGGTCATTTCCAGTGTAACGAGGGCAGGAAAATAGGTGCCCTGGACACTACCACTGGGCGTGTGTACCCCTTCAGCTACTTTGGAGGACAATTTTGCAGAATATATTTCAACAAAAAATGTGCAAACTTTATCACCTAGCAAGTCCAGACTTGGAATCTACCCTAGAGAAATATCCACATATGTGCACATCATTCGTTCAGAAAGTATTTCTTTAGTTCCAACAAATGCCAATACTGTCCTAGGCTCTGGAGATACATCGGTGAATAAAATAGATTCAAACTGCCGCCCTCATGAAATTTAAATTCCGATAATAAATGAAATACTGTTATTACAATAATAAATAAAACAAAAAGGTAAATTATATATTTTGAGGAGCTAGTCCACTGGAAAGTGACTAGTGCTATGGAAAAAAATTTAAGCAGAGAAAGGGGATAGAGAATTCAGGTGCTGAGTGTGTGATTTTAGAGCGGCCAGGGATGGCCTCACTGAGAAGGTAACATTTGTGCAAAGACTCAAGGGAGGCAAATTTAAAACAGAAAAGTTTGCATTGTTCGTAACAGAGAGAAATTAGGCACATTTTCCTCCTCAATAGGGCGATGGCCAAGTAAACTGTGGTAACAGTCATACATCACAGTGGTTTTTTTAAAATAACAAGGTAGATCTCTACATATTAAGATGGAAAAATCTCTAGAATATACTGAGTGAAAAAACTGAAAACAGACATGTACAGTATGTTATTTATGTAAAAAAGAGGACATGCACATAAAGAGTACTTTCACTTAGATTTTCTGTGAGTATGTGCATACGGATACATAGAAAAAGGCCTGGAAAGAGAGATGGCAAACTTGTAACAGAGCTGACCTCCACAGAGATGGGAAAGAAACCGAAACTGAGGAGGATTTGGCAAAGTGGACTTTGACAAACTTAAACTTATATAGGTCATATGTGAGTTTTCATGTAAAAAAAAACTAAAGGATTTTGTAGTGCTTTAATTTTTTTTTACATGAAAACTCACAGATGACCTATATAAGTTTAAGATGAATTTTTAAAAGTCTGGTGGAAGGAAGTGGGCTCACCGTCATGCCCGGAGGCTTCAGGGCGTGTAGCCAGGCCTCCTCTCTTGAACTTTCCATCTGATTTTCTCCCGCCCCAGCCAGACCTGCTGGCCCTGGCTCCCTCTTCCCCCATCAACACACAAGCACTTGCACTCACTCACCTTTGCAGGTCTTGCCATCTGCCTGCAGTTGGAAGCTGTTGTTACAGTAGCAGGTGGGCCCGTTGAATGTGGGGACACAGTGGTGCTGGCAGCCCAGCTGAGAACAGTTGCCTCGGAGCTCTGTGGGGAGCAGATGACACACACTCAGGCCCCCAGACCTGGCAGCCACCCCCAGACTGCAACCCCCCCTCACCTCCCATCAACTCTTTAGGGCCTATAGTGGCAGAGACGGAAGAGGCTTAGGAAGCATCTGCTATATTTTACAAGTGGGGAAACTGAGACCCAGAGAGGGTATATAAGACAGGCTAAAGGTCACACAAGCAATTATGATATAGAACCACATCTCCTTGCTCTGACTGCTCCGGCCCCTCTGTGCCCCTGGAGAGGGGTTTGGTAGTTTGTTGGGCTCAGAGGGAGCACGGATAGTGAGTCTCATTTCCTTCATACGTCTCTTGTCTTCACTGCCCGGTTACTACGATGTTGACTCTAGGGCTGAGGGTGAAGAGTAGGCAAGTTTTCTCTGTAGGATCCCAGCTCCAACTTGGAAGCACCCTCCAACCTGTCCCTTGGGCCCTGGAGGCCTCCAAGAGAAGGCCTAAGTGAAGTCCAGGTGGAGGACAGGAGGAGGAGCAAAACTGGTTCCCTCGGGATCCTTCTCTAATCTTTCTCCTGCCACTGACCCACTTCCACAGGGGAGACAGAAGGGAATGAGACAGGACGGGGGAGAGGTGGGAGCAGCTGCCCCCCCAGACCAGCGACCTAATTAATGGCCTTGCGTGGGGCCAGGCGGCCTGGCCACAAAGACCCCTTTGTCCAGTTGCCTCGCACCCCCACTTAGGAGTGAGAGCTGCCGAGATGCTAAGACGTTCAGAAGCACTAAGCCTGCCAGGCGGAGCTGGGGTGAGGGGTCACACCCCAGCTATTCCTTTTCCTCCCCACCTCCGTCCGAGAACCCAAATGTGCTGCCTGCCCAGCCTTCCCCCACAAAGGAAGGAAGTATTATTTGTTCCATAAAATCTAGAAACGAGTTTCTCTTCTGGATATGCGGTAGGAAGATGAGGAGATCCAACTTTTGTAATATCAGAGAAGTAAGTTCAAACCCCAGGTTTTCGAGGGGTTTTTTTTGTTGTTGTTTTTGAAACCGAAAACGTACTCAAAAGGAAGCAAATTTGAACATGTACCAGCTGATAAGATGGGATGTGTGTGGTAACTGAAGTCAGCCCCTAGGCCCACACTCCGCAACCCATCCCAGGAGCTTCAGATAAAAACATAGAAAATCAACCAAAGGAGAGGATAAAACTCTTCCACAAACTCCTTTGTTCCACACTCCCTGCCGAGTGAACAGCATCCAGATGTGCTTCCTCCCACAGGCCGAGGAAGCAGGTGAACAAAGCTCCAGACCCCAGCCTCAGCTTTTACCACAGCGTCTGCTTTTCTCTGTTCATACTCATGTTTCATGTAAGAATCCATTTGGAGAAAGGACCCCACCATTTACTTAAAAATATATATATATGAAAATACTGATCTAGTATAAAGCTCTCATTTTACAGGTGGGAAACTGGGGTCTGGAGAGGGGTAGTGACTTGTCTGAGTACACACAGAAGTACCCAGGCCACGGCCCACACCGAGGCCCACGGGGATGCTGACCAAGCTCCAAAGGGCTCATGGATTTAGGCTGCTGTCTGGTGGCAATTCTGTGTAAGGATGCAGGACAAGGCTTCATCCCCACTGAAGGTGTGAGGATAGTCCTTAGATAATAGGCCTCCAAACCCCTCAGGTGCCTGGCTGAGAGGTCACTGCATCCACCTGAAATAGAAGAGGAGGAAGGGCCCTTACCTCGGCAGTGGGGTCCCTCGTCCGAACCATCCATGCAGTCCTGGACTCCGTTGCAGAGGCGGGACATGAGGATACACAGCTCGGTGCCCAGGCAATTGTGCTCATTTGGCTGACATCGCTGGGCCTTACTCTGTGGGCCTGGGAGCAGATGGAAAGGTTAGCATGACCAAGCTGGCTATAGTGGCCATTTAGCCAGCTGTTCACTGGGTGAGGAGGTGGGAAATTGCAGACTGGGGTTGCAGACATCTGCATTTTTTTAGGTCTCAGGAAGCCTCAGTGCTGGTTAGCCTCTTCCACCTAAACTTCTTCTGCACCATTCCTAACAGCAGTCACACACCTGGGAACAGTCAGGTGGAGAAGAGAACAAGGCCTTCAGCCAAGAGTCCATTCTCCAAACAACCTACGCCTATGGACCCCAATGTCTCCACATTGTACACTCAGGGGACAGGCCAAGGTTAGAGGTGAAAGGTTCCGATGAGATGAGGAAAACTGAGTCCATGGCAGAGAAGCTCAAATAATAAAGAACACTTCCTTCCCATAGCTCCGCAGGTCGCAGAGCCTGGGGCTGAGAGAGTGGGACCGGGTCTTCCGGAACCTCACCGTACAGTACACAGCACCAGCCACAGGGGGCTATCGAGCATTTGAATTGCATCTAGTTCAAAATGTAAGTATAAAATACACACTAGCTTTTGAAGACTTAATACTACACACACACACACACACACACACACACACACACACAAGAATGAGAAAGATCTCATTAATACTTTTATATGAATAATATACTGAAATAATATTTTAGATACACTGGGTAAAATAAAATGAAAATTAATTTCAACTGGTTATTTTTACTTTTCTTAATGTGGCTACTAGAAAATTTTGAAATTGCCTATGTGGCTTATATTATATTTCTATTTCACAGCACCAACCTCAGAACAGCCTGCCTGATGGAAGGATTTGGGAAGGGTCGAAGGTGGTGGCCCACTGGTGATGTCTCTGGTACTTCCTTTGCTGCCCAAGAAGGTGGGCTAGGGGGGAAGGGTAAATCTCCTCAGGGAATCTTTGGGAAGCCACCCAGGCTAGGATACCAGTTGAGCCCATGATTTGAAAGGCAGACTACTGCCTACTAGCTCCCAAATCTGGACAGGGTGTGTGAGTGACAGAGTGTCTGCATGTGAGTGAACTTGTACCGTGTGCCTGGGGAGGAGTCTGCATGCACAGGTGAGGGAGGTGTGGGGTATGGAGTGAGGGTGTATCTGTGTGTCTATGCGTGCTGGTATTTCTGGCCTCAGTCTGTGCATTTCTATGTCCTTTGGGGAGTGAGTCTGGGTTTGTGTGTGTCTGAGGGCATCTGTCTGAATGCAGGCTGTGCTTCTGCATCTCCCATTTGAGTGGTGACTCCGAGCTGCTGTGAGATCATGTCCATGCCAGCATCTGCCTTTGTCTGTGTATGTCGGGTGGGCAAGTCAGCACCCAGGAGGGGATGTGTGTGAGTGTGGAGGGTCTGGGAGTGTGTATGAGTAGGGACAGTGTGGGATGTCTATAAGGTGGAGTTTGCATCAAACTAAAGAAAGAATGGATAAAAAGCACCAGATCTGGCTTTTCCACAAAGTTTTCTTAACCCTGAACACCAAGCATCAGGTCAGAAATGTGGGGGCGTAAAGGTGGCATCAGACAAGAAGATGATCCAGGCTGAACCACCCCCACCACAGAAACACTTGCAGAATATCCCTGGCCCCCACTCCTCCAGGGTAGGGTTTGAGGGTGAGGCCAAGAGAACTGCTGGCTCCTTTTCTGGCCCTAAAATTACTCCTGATAATTATGGGTGAGGGAGTGGGGAAAGTACAAGAGATGGGGCTGGAACAGAATAAACCTGAGAAAGAGAATAGAGACAGACCTAAGAATGTAGGGGCACGTAGACCCTGGCCCATATTAATCGCGCAGGGAAGAGGCTGAAGGTGGAGACCCCAGCACTCTGCCAGATGCCCAGGACTCTGGGGTCCAGCCAGTAAGTCCCCCACCCCCCACTGGCAGGGTAAAGGCTGGGCGGGGACCTTTCTCCCAGTTTAAACAGCTGCCTCTGATTACACCATTTACTGGGGGCAGGAGAAGGCGTGCGTGGCGGGAAATGCACGGGGGTGGGGCTTCTGGTACAGAGACTGAGCAAGAGTTGGTGGCCTTTGGCCTGGGAGCCTGAGGACAGGAAAGGAGCCTGGCCAGACCTGGGGGCACTCAGCAAGGGTTAGGAGGCTCTGAGGTGGGAAGAAGTGGGACAAGTAAAAGAAAAGGGAGGTTGGATCTTCTTCCAGCAAAGCTGCTGATGCAGAGAACACAGTCTCTGGCAGGCTTGGGGAGGGTAGCGACTGAGGGAGCAATCGGATGTGCCATTTCTTAGCACACCAGGCACCATGCCGGGCACTCTGAAGTGGGGAGAGGACAGTTTTAGCTGTGTCATGGACAAACAATCACAGAGCAAGGTCTATACCAGGTTAGAGATCAGCTGTCCTCATCCCAAACAGCCTGGGCCAAAATGAAGAGATAAGTCAAGGGTTTGTGGGACGGGACCCAGAAGAGTACTTACAGATCTCAGGGGCCTCATCAGATCCATCTGGGCAGTCTCTCTCACCGTCACACCGCCAGCCCTTTGAGATACAGGTAATCTGGTCTCTGCAGGCAAACTGCTTGGGGCTGCAAGTCTTGGGGACTAAGAGCGAGGAAAGAAAACGAGGGGTAAATGAAGGAGGGAGGCCAATTCCATGGCCCTGAAGCCTTCCTAGAGCTCCTCCTCTTTCCCCGGCATCAGTCCTCATCCAACTCAGACTCTGAGCTATAGTCCATGTGCCTGGGGGGAGGTGGCTGTGTGTCACTGCTAGAACATTGTGTACCTGTGGTGAGGGTATAGGAAGGATGCAGGGAGCACATTTTATCACCCCTCACCCAGCCCCCTAGGCTGCCCGTCCAGCGTGCCCCTCCTCCAGCCCTCAGGGCCAAAGCCCTTGCTGTTTTGGTTACTCTGGCCGGGCAACAGCACTCCTGGCTTTGCTGACTGAGAATGATGGAAAAGGATGGGGCATTTAGGGGACACTGATATGTTTTTCTCTTTATCTTCCTCTCCCTCCTCCCAGAAGCCCAGAGCTGGTTTTTTTTTAACCTTTCTGCTCCTCTGCTCTCTGGGACACTCTTGGTCCTTGGAATCCATCACCCCACCCATCTCCAACTCCTAACCACCGGGCTCCCAGATAGGAAGAGTGTATGTGGGGTGCCCTCGGTATAGTGGTAGCTTGGAGGTGGTTATCAGCAGAGGTATTGGAGGACAGGTTGGGCAGGGCAGGGCAGGGCAGGGCAGAGAGAGCCCAGCCTCCACCTCCATTCTCTAAAGACACAGCCTCCCTTGTGGTTAGATCTCAAGTAAGACTTTCAGCAGGTGTCCTTAGAGGTCAGAGGCACCTAAAGATTGCTCAGGATGATAGAGTTAGAAAGCCGAGGCAGGGGGATGGCTAGGGCGACTTGTGGGAGCTGATTTCGGCCCAGTCGACTCATGAAGTTACTCCATCCAGGACCTCTTTGCCCTGTCCCTTTACCCCCACCAGTCTCCCCTTGCTCCTAAGCCATTCTCCCACCTCGTTCTTCAAGGAGAAGTTGGGAATGGTAACACCAGCTTCTTGTGGGCTCGGTATGTGCTGGGAACTGTGATAAATCAGTTCTTTCCATGTGTCATCTTATTTAATCCTCTCCACAATATGACAAAGTAGGTACCACTAATACTATCGTTTCATAGATGGGGAAACCGACCCTCAGAGAGGGTTGGGTAACATAGCAGGCAAGTGACAAAACCAGGGCTCAGTCAGTTTTGAGCTGATTCTAAGCTATTCGGCTGACATGCACGGGAGACCAGCTCTGTAGCACTGGGGTGTCAAGGAGAAGCGAGACGCCCCGTCAGGAGCCTCTGTCCCTTGGGAACACAGATGTACATCACTACCTCAAATGCAGGGCAAAGTGTGTTCAGGACTGGGATGGAGTTATAAGGAAAGCATGCCAGGGCTCTGAGCAGGGAGGGACAGAGTCTGAGAGGAACCACACGGAGAAGATGTCCTCCCGCCTTAACCCTCATCTCTGGCAGAGGGGACTACACTCAGGCCTCTGGCCAGGATGAGAGCCGAGTTCAGGAAACGCATCAAGGAGAGCTGGGCCAGGCCCCCCCAGAGTCCCCCTCCCTTACCCCCCACCCTGAGCAGGGAATAAAGGCCCCTTGAGGAGGTGGATAATGCTGAGTTCATTGCCCCACTGGGCCAGCTGTGAGGTCTTCCCGGGAAACAGCCTGCCAGCCTAGTTAGCATGCCGGAGAACGGTCCTCTTCCCCTGGCCAGCGAGACTGGCTGGGGTGGGGGCTGGCGGGGGCTGGAATGGGACTCAGAGGCAGATGGACTGTTTGGAGCCCAGAAACAGTCCCCATGCAACACCCCCCCCACCACCACCACCTGGACTTAGTCCACACCCCCACACCTTCTGGGCCAGAACTCACAGCCTGGGCCTGAGGTCACTGGTTGGTCACTCCGACCTCAGGTCCCGGCCA
>NW_024342474.1:1199137-1200693 GCF_902729225.1 Pteropus medius | reverse complement strand
CCAGATGTGCTCTTGCAGAGGGAGGGGAGTGGGGGATGGGGGAAGCGAAAGGAAGAGGAGCCCTCAGGGCCCCCATATCCCACAGCAGCATCTCTTCAGGCCTAAGGACAGAGGGAGTTGGGGGTACACATCTCCCAAAGGCCAGGGCAGCACGGATCGCAGAGAGATAGGTGGAAGGACTTCCTTCCTGTCGGCGATGGTGGAGAAAGCCCTAGGAATCTGAAGTTTGAAGGCTAAGGCCTGTCTTTGATTTCTTTCAGGGGGAGAAGGGAGGAAAAAAACAAATAACCTACTTTGGGGTAGTCTACACAGCAGAGGGAAGCCCCACTCTGAGGTGGGAGGGAGCTGCAGTGGGGGTGGGGTAGGAAGCTGGTAATCTACTTAGAGCCTCCAGCCAACCCCACTCCCCTCAGCTGAGCCTTCTGCATCTGATGCCAGTACCCAGAAAACGCACTTCTGTGGCCTGCAGCTTAGAATGAAAGAACAACACTGCCCCAAGTTTGGCCCTAAATTTGGGATCAACGACTGGCCTTCCCTGCCTCCCGCCCCTCATGAGAATTGGGGCTTCCTAATGATATGAGCTAACACTTTCAACATGGTCACTATGAGTCAGCCACCGCTCTGAAACACTTCGTACATATTAACTCATTTAGACCCTCACGACCCTGTGAGGTGGGTACTGTTGCAATCTCCATCCCATAGATGAAAAAAGCTAAAGCACAGAGAGATCAGTAACTGAGCAGGTGGTTTCCTCATTGGTGATGATGATGGAGCCAGATGGAGAAGGATGAAGAAGGGAAATGGCAGGGAGCATATATTGGTCCTCTGACACTGGGGGTGGGGAGTGGGACTAGGAGAGGTGGCAGTGGTCTTCAGGGCTCCTTGGAAAGGAGCGGAGGAGATGAAGAGGACAAGAATAGGTCAGAAGGAGGAAGAGAGAGGAGGGAGAAGAAGGAGGAGAGGACGAGAAAGGGAGGCGAGTGAGTGAGTTTGCAGAGAACGCCAGGACACAGGGACCGTCTGTTCTCGGCTTTGCCTGGAGATGAATGTGACCGCCATGCTAACTCTGGCCAACATTGCTGCCCCCCCTCAAACTCAGGCACCCAGCCCAGCCATGGCCCCCAAGGCCACCAAGCTGGAGCCAGGACAGGAGGTGCAGGGTTGGGTGTGTGTCCAGACACAACACGGACCCCACTGCCCTGCTTGGGCCTTGGCTGCCGTCCTCTATCCCATTCTGGGACCTTGGGGGGAGGGGTAAGAGGGCCTGGCCAGAGAAGAGAGAGTGAAGAAAGTACAGGCCCTGAGGACGTCTCCTTCAGAGAAGGGGACCCATCCATCGATCCCCTTGGGAGCAGTGAGGGAGAGGAAGAGGGGTGAGACCTCAGATGGCGCTTCCTGAAGGACCAGAAGACTCGAGGCAGAAAATGCATGAAAAAGACCCTTTGAGGCCCTTTTCAAGAGCAGACACAGCAGAGAGAGAGATAGACTGTGGTGGGGGGTGTTTTCTAAAGGGAATCACATGATATAGCTAAGAGAACAGAGGAGCCAGGGGGTGG
>NW_024342474.1:1196125-1198654 GCF_902729225.1 Pteropus medius | reverse complement strand
GGCTTATGCTCAGGAGAAGAGCTCTAAGCTCCTGGCCCATTCCCTGCACGTTTCTCTAGTTCTCAGGTCACAAGGAAGTTCTGCCAGAAGTCTAACCTCCCTCCTTCCTTCTGAAATATCTCCTTTCTTCCTCTTACTCAGCCCACAAAAGGTATCAAGTTCCCTTCTTGCAGAAACATTCTCTCCAAAATCCATTCCCCAAATTAGTGGAGGAGAAGGAGAGAGAGGAACTTGGAAGAAAGTGGAGGGGGAACTTTCACTGCCGAACTGGATATTCCCAGTCTGGCCTGGGAGGGAAAGAATAACTCCAAATTGGCGAGGTGGGAGCCAGGAGTGGAGGAGAAAGCCCAGGAGAGATGCCTCCTCCCGGGTAGCTTTTGAGATACCAAGAGGCCTGGATGAAGGTGGGTGGAGACAGGCAGAGACAAAGTAAGCGACAGAGACTGAGAGAACAGGACAGAGAATAATACCACGAAGGATGGGCAATAAAAGAGATGAGCCAAGAACATGAGAGGCAGAGTTTCTGAGCAGCCAAGACAGCACACACCAGTGACAGACAGAGGCAAAAAAGATAGAATGGGGTCTTAGCCCAGAAGTTGCCAAGATAATGACACAGTTGTCTTGGAATGAACCTGGAGAATAACAATCCCCTTGAGACTCGGATTAGGGTTGGGGCAGCATATATCCTGATTTAGGGAGACAGAGTCCCTGCCCTAGCAATGTCTGACCCAAGGGAGACCCAGAATAGGGACTACTGCCTCCCAAAGAATCGGGAGGGTGAGAGGAAAAAAGAGAGAAAACGAGGCCTGAGGAGACTCTCATCTCTCCAGAAGGAGCAAGAGGAACAAATACCTCTCTCCTCCCAATCCCCTACAATCCCTCACCAGTCTCTCAGGGAGGTTTAACACTAGTGCCTGGGGTCACTGCACCGGAAGTACTCCAGAGCCAACTGCTTCCTTCTCCAAACAATGCAGGATCCTGCTAACTGGGCTGAAATCTGGGACTGGACACAGCGGGATGGGACTAGGTTCTCCAAATTCTCACATCCAGCAGCCAGCCAGCTCTACCAGGTCAGGGACCCTCACATAGTCCCAATCAACTGGGCGATGAGTGCCCCCACCGGAGCTGGAGGACTTGAAGGCTGGAGAGTCCATGGAGGTGGGGGATGGGGGGGTGGGGGGCGTGGAGTGGGGAGGACCCTGAAAAGACACTGATGAAGGGAAATAAGCTCTGGGCTTGAGGTTCCAATGTGCAAGGCTGAGTGAGACTGCAGCAGGAGGAAAGAAAGACTTGGGTAAGGAAGGGCTTCTCAGAGGTAAGGAAGTTGTTTTGAAGAGTTGGGGCATTTGGACAGGATCTGGCTTTGGCCAGGGCCCCAGCTGACATCCTTAGGAGGCCCAGTGATGGGGGAGGGGATGGGGGGGGTAAAAAAAAACTGTGGAGAAAATGGAGGAAGAAGGAGCAAGATTGGAAGAAAAGGAAGCCTTGTAATGTAGCCTCAAACATCAAAATATACCCCTAATCCCAAAATCAATGTCCTATACATTCTGCTTTGTCAGATGAGGGTAAGGGGAGATGGTCAAGGACCCAGGTCTGATCAAGGGAGAAAGGAGTTTAGCACCTTCTCTCAGTCAGGAGGAAAACACCCCAGCCTCGTAACTCACTTCAACTGTCCAGTTTATCTGATAACTGGTAATACACTGGCTCAAGGGGGTGTGTGGAGAGGGGTGTGTGGGGAAGGGTAGGAGAGAAGGAGGCAGTTAGCCTTCTTTCCTGAGCCACATCTCCCTGGGGCTGCCTTCCACACTACAAAATGTTCTTCATCTCAGCAGAGTCCTCAACAACCCCTCTTCCCATTCCACACCCCATCTGTTGCCCTATCTTTTCTGGTAGCAAGTACACTCAATTCTGTCCACTTACGAGAAGTGACATTGTTCCCCAAAGAGAAGAAGAGGACCCCAGGTGGGTTCAGGAATAGCGGAGAAGGCAGAAGAGGTGGGGAAGGCCCAGAGGACTGCTTCCAAGAGGGAAAGCAGCAAGGCCTGTGAGCGGAGCAGGAAGGAAGGTTAAACACTAAGTCAAGTAAGCTGGGTCAGGGGGTTTCCTTCTCTGAAAGGGTGAAGGAGGAAGTTCTGTGTCAGTGGGCTTGGGGCATGAGGGCAAAGGTAGGGATAAGAAAATCCTTAGGCTGTCTGGATAGCGCTGGCCCTACAGGCCGTGCAATTCCCATTTCTCACCAGGGCAGGGTGGGACCCGTGATTCATATTCCCATTCTCAAGGTAAGAACAGTAGCGTGTATTTAGGGAAGAGTCTTTTCCCTGGTACTTTGGATACAGTTTGGTTTGAGCTGGGGTTACAGCTCTGGACTGGGTGAAAATTTTAAGAAAGAGTAGAGAGACAGTTAAGGAGAACATGTCCAGTCTCCCTCTTCCATTTACCACTAACCAACTTGATGTGGCAAATAGAAGCACTTTAGAACCCCTGGGGGTGATGCTACCTGGGGTCATTCCTTGCGGGGGCGGGGTGTGT
>NW_024342474.1:1195661-1196082 GCF_902729225.1 Pteropus medius | reverse complement strand
TGTGTAGGGAACTTTTCTGCTCTCCAAAGAGACCCACACCTTGCTTCTAACTCCATCCATCCTCCATCATCGGGTTCCTGATGGTTTCTCTCTCTCTTTCTCTCTTAATTTTTTTTCTACCCCTCCTAAAAGCTGCCATACCCAAATCTTTCTACCTCAGTTTCCCCTCTCACCTCACAGGGCTGAGAACAAGAGGAAAGAATGTGCATAAGAGAGGAAGTCGTGGGCAAGGATTGGCTGTGTGGGCTGGTCTGGAGGATATTCAGGGCAGAGCCTCTTTCCTCCTCTTGGGCAGATAATTAAGGTAGTGGGCGGGGGGGCAGATAGTCCCCAAGATGGCATAATTGAGGGCCACAGAACATACTCTTTTTCGGAGCACAGCTACTTCCTGACACCCTAACCTCCATCCCCCAGCTGAAGC